>NC_133328.1:405966853-406246853 GCF_042186555.1 Aquarana catesbeiana | reverse complement strand
ATATAAAATAATAGAAAAGAAAAGCATAAAAAAACAATAGAAGAGAATAATACAAAAAAATTACCGTATTTATCGGCGTATAACACGCACCCCAAGTTTAGGAGGGTATTTTAAGGAAAAAAAAACTTTTAGGAGGGAAGTTTAAGGGAAAAAAACTTACATTTAAATGCCCATCATTGCAGCCTTCTCAGTGCAGCCTTGCCCCAGTGCAGCCTTGCCCCAGTGCAGCCTTGTCAGTGCAGCCTTGTCAGTGCAGCCTTGTCAGTGCAGCCTTCCCAGTGTCCATTGCCCCAGTGCAGCCTTGCCCCAGTGCAGCCTTGCAGCTCGCAGTTTGAAAATCCTGTGATCCCCTGCGATCCTGAGCTTCAAAATCGCCGACCGCGATTTGAAAATGGTGCCGCCTGCGCCAAAATACACAGAGCCGGTCCTCGGCTCTTCTCGGCGGCTCTCGTTCACTTTCGGCTCCACTCGTAGTCCCGCCCGGGATGGGCGTGACTGGGAGCGGAGCTATCCGAACCTAGCCGAGTACACTCGGCTAGGTTCGGGCGGCACTCGAGTGAAGCCGAAAGTGGCCGAGAAGAGCCGAGGACTGGCTCTGTGTATTTCGGCGCCATTTTATAATCGCGGTCGGCGATTTTGAAGATCTGTCAGCTCAGGATCGCAAGGGATCGGCGTATAACACGCACCCATGATTTTCCCCTGATTTTAAGGGGAAAAAAGTGCGTGTTATATGCCGATAAATACGGTATATATATTTATATATATTTTTTTTATTTTTATTTTTTTTCTATGCTGGTCTATTGTTTTTCTATTCTTTTCTATTCTTTTCTATTTTATTCTAATCTTTTCTATTTGAATGCGAAATCATTCTATACGAAATTTGAATTTCCGAAAATGGTTATACAGAAACAGAATGAAATCGAATTCTAATAGAAAAGACTAGAACAGAAAAACAATAGAACAGAATAGAAAAAAAAAATATATATAT
Organism: Aquarana catesbeiana; assembly: GCF_042186555.1. Lineage (NCBI taxonomy): Eukaryota > Metazoa > Chordata > Amphibia > Anura > Ranidae > Aquarana > Aquarana catesbeiana. The sequence goes on along the minus strand of NC_133328.1, from coordinate 406,245,865 downwards.
ATATATATATATCTCTTCCGAAATTGGAATTTGGTACAGAATGAATTCAAATAGAAAAGATTAGAATAGAACAGAAAATAATATAAAAGAATAGCATAGAAAAACAATAGAACAGAATAGAAAAAAATATAAAATATTCTATTCTAATCTTTTCTATTCGAATTCATTCTGTACCAAATTCCAATTTCGGAAGATGGTTTTATTTATTTTTATATATATATAAAATATTTCTTACTATTCTGTTCTATTGTTTTTCTATTCTATTCTTTTCTATTAGAATTTGATTTCATTCTATTTCTATATAACTATTTTCTGAAATTCGAATTTTGTATAGAATGAATTTGAATTCAAATAGAAAAGATCAGAAAATAATAGAAAAACAATAGAACAGAATAGAAAAAATATTTTTTATATATATGTATGTATGTATGTATGTATATAAAACCATCTTCCAAAATTCGAATTTCGTATAAAATTAATTTGAATAGAAAAGATTAAAATAGAGTAGAAAGAATAGACTAGAAAAACAATAGAACAGAATAGAATAAGATATAATATATATATTATATTTTATTCTGTTCTGTTCTATTGTTTTTCTAGTCTATTCTTTTCTATTCAAATTCAAATTCATTCTATACGAAATTCTAATTTTAGAAGCCATCTTCCGAAATTCGAATTTCGCATAGAATTAATTCAAATTCGAATAGAAAAGTTTAGAATAGAATAGAAAAGAATAGCATAGAAAAACAATGGAACAGAATAGAAAAAAAATATAATATATATATTTAACCATCTTCCAAAATTGGAATTTGGTACAGAATGAATTCGAATTCAAATAGAAAAGCTTAGAATACAATATATTATATTTTTTTCTATTCTGATCTATTGTTTTTCTATGCTATTCTTTTATACTTTCTATTCTATCCTAATCTTTTCTATTGGAATTCGATTTCATTCTATACGAATTTCAAATTTCGCAAAATGGTTATATATAGTTTACTTTTTCAAATTCAGTTATTGTTTTTTTCGAATTTTATAGTTTTTTTCGAATGTGGTAGAAATTTTTCGAATTTGACAGTTTTTTTCGAATGTGGTAGAATTTTTTCGAATTTAATATTTTTTTCAAATGTAGTAACATTTTTTTTTAATTTGATAGTTTTTTTCGAATGTGGTAGAATTTTTTCGAATTTGACAGTTTTTTTCGAATGTGGTAGAATTTTTTCGAATTTGATAGTTTTTTTCGAATGTGGTAGAATTTTTTCGAATTTGACAGTTTTTTTCGAATGTGTTAGAATTTTTTCGAATTTGATAGTTTTTTTTTCGAATACGGTCGAATTTTTTCGAATGCGGTCGAATTTTTTCGAATTCGAATACGAAACGAAACGAATTCCAAAAACGAATGTAATGAATGCAACGAATTTAACTAAACGAATTAAGTTAAATAACGAATCGAAACGAAACTAAACTAAACAAATTTTTTCATCCTGCACATGTCTAATGATAACTTAAAAGTGTTTCTTGGTAGTAAGCAAAGAAAAAACACATCTTGATACCACAGCAAAAACATTTCTTCTGTATATTGGGCACTATAAAGGATTCATGTATCAAAAGTCAACAAAGATATATATGTAGCACTACCACCGCTGGTACCTGGCTCTCTCACTCCTGCACAGCCAGGCAACGCACATTCTCTGCTTGCATCCAAGTACAAGAAGTCAGTCATTTGGCTTTATTTTTATGTTTTATTAGGGGTAACAGATTGGATGGGGTGAAGGGATATATGGGATGCCCAACTTGAATCAAAGAACAAAAACCAGGGACAACTTCCTCCCTATGTACAAGGTCTTGAACTGTCCTCCTTTCCGGACACTTTGACAGTCTCTTGTGGAAAATGCAAAAGCCCCTTAAGGACCAGGAACACTCAGTTGTTTAGAAAGCAACACAAAATGTTGTAGGTTGCGCACAGAAGTATTTTCAACTACACTGTAGACACTGATCCCAGTTCTTCTGACTGCAGGAACTGCCAGCACACCTGGTTGCTTCTTCACCAGCCCACCCGGCTACTGAAGATCTCCCAGGACAAGGGAAAGGAAAGATGTAAGCACAACGCTGTCTTCCAGAGAGGATTGCTACATGTGGCAGTCCGCCCTTGTAAGTCCCTGACTGTGCTGATGTACGCACACTGTCCTGCTTGCTGTCACTGCTTCTTAGGTGAGATTTCTTTCAAACCACACTGCTGTCAGGATCCATCCAAGCCAGCCCAAGCTCCAGCCCGAGGCAGAGAAACCCCCCACCCCTCCCGGCAGGGGTTCTCCTCAAGGCCCACTGACAGTCTCCACAGCCCTCCATCTTCCACCTGACTCCCCTCCTGGGATGTATACAAAAAGCGCAGCGCTGGATATAAATAAACATTGGAAAAGTACTGTGCTAAATACAAACAAACACTGAAAATATATATAAAAATTAGAAAACTGTGCACAATAATTCACTTGAAATAATATTGTCCATAAGTATTCCCAATATAGTGAAAATAGACTAAAATGTGGATAAAACGTGCTAGTTCATTTAAATGGTGTCCATAGAGACATGTGTGAGAATCACTGTTGGATATATGACTTCCACCGCTGTTAAACCCGTCACCACAGAGAGATTAAAGGCTTACCAGACAGCCCTTAGAGAAAGGCATGAAACGATCTCCACTTTAGATGTAGTCCCTTTTGTGGATGGGTCCTGGCTGAATGAGGAAACTGGAAAGGTACTGTGCTAGCTCTTTTAGAATAATGCCATGGACATATGTGGAATTACACCACAAAATACATTCTGCTGCTTCTCCTGAGTACGGGGATGCCACGTGTGAGACTTTTTGGGAACTGTTTGCTAGGACAGATAGCTGCAGGGGAAATTGCACAGTCATCCCTCCTGGGATGACTTATCCATATTTAAGAACTTGCTCAGTAACCATGTCTGGCCCACCGTCTGAGGATTGGCTAAGTTCCCCTATGTATGCAGATCAACCCTCCTGGCCTCCATCCTCCAGCTTCTAGAAATTTCTCCAAACTTCCGGAACCAGGGGGAGGCACCCGAGACTTGCCTGTATGAGTCATCCAGCTTAAACTGCAGTAAACTCTTGACCCAGATTTAAGACTCATTTTACCATGAGCTAATAAATTTGCCTGTGCTATTCTAGTAGCACACTAGAGCGTGCTATATATATATATATATATATATATATATATATATATATATATATATATATATATATATATATATACGGCTTCACTACAGCTAGTTGGATTCTTCTCTTCTATTTACAACCTTACAATTTACTTGTAAAATTACTCTTGTTGCTTAAGGTAAATAACACTAGTGCATTTTCTTACTTGTACTTTTGATAAGATAAGAATGTATCCTTTGTATTCTCTTTCACATATTTATTATTTTCCCCCTACTGTTCTGTTTTATGACCCAGAGCTGGCCATACAGTGCTTAAAGTTAAAGCCGTTACTGGTCCTATTGACTCCCCTCACCTACCCCCCCCCCCCATACCACCCCTTCTCCCCACTCAACAAAAGTCGTTTTATCCATTAACTTTTGTCGAAAAATTTTCGCCTGAACGACACATACATTCGATAGCCGGAAGCTGATATTCCTTTATCCACGCTGTTTAGCATTAGTGGGTGAATCAATGTATTTCTCTCATTCAGGGCCTTAGAAATTTTAAACGTCTATAGCCTGCTTTAAGTTTGTCAACTTAACTAATAGTGATTGTTGTGTATTGGCTGTGTGACTGTCTTTACCATCTATAAAGCTATACCAGTAAGCAACAATATATGTTTGTTCACTTAACAAGCACCAAGGCCTTGACAAGATGTTTCAGTAGAATTTTTCATATAGACCTCAACATCAGAAACTCTTTCCAATTCTTTCCAACACCTACAATAATGAAACACGTGTAGAAGAAATTTGGTTCAGATTTCCAGACCTACAGATTCTGACATTATGAAGTCAGTTATTTTCCAAGACTAATGCCGCGTACACACGGTCGGACTTTCTGGCGGACTTGGTCCGGCACACTTTCTGACGGACTTTGTCCGCCAGGTGCGCCGGACTTTAAAACGGACGGACTTGCCCACACACGACCGGACTTTTCCGGCGGGCTAAGTCCGTCCGTCTTTCCGACGGACTTTCGCCGGAGTTACGGCGGACTTTCAGAATGAACGGACTTGCCCACACACGGACAAGTCCGTTCATTTTGAACGTGACTCGGGTACGACGGGACTAGAAAAGGAATTCAATCTCGCCGCTTTTTTTGGCGAGATTGAAACCTTGCGAGCCCCGTCGCAGGCCCTTAGGTCTGGTATGGAACTTTAAGGGGAACCCCCTACGCCGAAAAACCGGCGTGGGGTCCCCCCTAAAATCCATACCAGACCCCGATCCGAGCACGCAGCCTGGCCGGTCAGGAAAGGGGATGGGGACGAGCGAGCCTGTGTAGTGTGTTTTATTATTGACACTTTTTCCCTAGGTGAATGGGTAGGGGTACCATGTACCCCATACTCATTCACATAGGGTGGGGGCGCGGGATCTGGGGGCCCTCTTATTAAAGGGGGCTCCCGGATTCCGATAAGCCCCTGCCCGCAGACCCCGACAACCAACTGCCAGGGTTGTCGGGAAGAGGCCCTTGTCCTCATCAACATGGGGACAAGGTGCTTTGGGGTGGGGGGCCCCGCAGGGCGCCCCCCTCCCCCAAAGCACCTACCCCCCATGTTGAGGGTATGCGGCCTGGTACGGTTCAGGAGGGGGGGTGCTCGCTCGTCCCCACCCCCTTTCCTGACCGGCCAGGCTGCGTGCTCGGATCGGGGTCTGGTATGGATTTTAGGGGGGACCCCATGCCGGTTTTTCGGCGTAGGGGCTTCCCTTTAAAATCCTTACCAGACCTAAGGGCCTGGTATGCCCAGCGCTCGCCGCAATAGGAAAATTTGTTTTTCCTATTGCAGCGAGCGCGAGATGCAATACCCTGCCCTCGTGTTGTATCTGGTCCGTCGGACCAGCATACACACGAGCGGGCTTTCCGTCGGACCAGCACACAGACGAGCGGACTTTCCGCCCAAATCTGGGTCCGACGGGAAGATTTAAAACTTGTTTCAAATCTAGGTCCGGCGGACTTTGGGGAAAAAGTCCGCCGGAAAAGTCCGCTGGCGCCTACACACGGGCGGATTGTCCGGCACACTCTGGTCCGCCGGACCAAGTCCGCCGGAAAGTCCGACCGTGTGTACGCGGCATAAGGCATCTAATCATATCCAAGCCTACAAAATAAATTTATCTTATCAGGCCATCAAAAAATAAGCAATATAACTGCTGTTTGTATAAAGAAACATAATTCATACTAAGAGGTAAGTCTTTAGTCTAATGTCATTTATTGATATTAATATTCCCTGTCTTTCATATATGCAGCTATTAGGACTGTTTTTTCATTAGTCAAGCATTGCTATTAATATATGAAAAATGACCTTGTGCTTCCTGTCAATCTGCCATTTTTACTTCCTTTACTCAAAATACAGTTGTATTCTACGTTACCAGACAGCTGCACTTTTATCTGTGATATTTTTGGAATGATAAAAAAAGGACAACTTCGAAGGTATCATATACAAATGTAAAACCAAAACAATGTAAAATATCTTTCTCTTTACATTTTGAGGATGATGAAAGTAGGAAGTATAGTAACTAGTAAGGAATGTCTTGAAACTGATGTGCAACCTGAAAAACAAGGCCCTTCTGTAGACTGGAAAATAGCTGAACAGAGATTTTTTTACCATGCCACCCAAATGCCAGCCTTTATTTCAATATTGCTCTAATACCCTAGTACCACGTTTTACTATAGACTGATTGATCGAACAAATACAGGTAGATATACTTACCTAACAACACTTTCACTCTATTTCTATGACCTCATATTTGCGTATCTCCCTTTGTGCTGGGAAAGCACCACATGGACCGGGGTCGCAAAGAGAGCCCCGGGCCCCGTATTAACGACCGGGACCTGGAACACCCGATTCCGGGTCACCTGATCACTGTGATAGCCTCTGATTGGCTACCACAGTGATCAGTCACCATGAAGCCCCCCCCCCAAGTTTTCTCTCTCTGTGAATGGAGGAGAGAGATACATCGTATATCTCTTTTTCCTTGCAGAGAGGAAAAAAAAGTGTTTGTAAAAAAATAAATAATAATAACAATAAAAAATTTAAAAAATACAAAAAATACAGAGATCAAGGTTTTATGTAGGTCAGTGCCAAGGTTAGTGTTTGGGTCAAGGTCAGGATCAAAAGTCAAGGTCAGGGTCAAAGATCAGGGTAAGTCTTTTTTTTTTTTTTTCGACAGGATTTTTTAAAAATTTGTATCAGTGTTGGTGTGTTTTAGGTAGGATAAAAAAATGTGCACTATTTTTTCTTGGCTGTACTACAGGTACAAACAACAACTAACATACACATATGTGGTATCGCTGTGATCGTCAGAAGAATTTATTTTGGGTTTTTCTTTGGTGGAAGGTCATGGTACTAGCAAGAAATATACAGGTACATTTTAAAAAACTTTTTTTTTTTTAAACAATTTTGGGCCAGTTTTTTCTTTGATAACAATCAGGAGATATCCATTACCATTTACCACCAAATGAAAGCCCAATTTGTCCTCAACAAACAAGGTATAATTCACCTGGATACACAAAGTAGTTGTGATGATATGTGTAGTTTTACTAACAAATGTCAAAGTTTCAAAATTGTGCTTAGGCATTAAGATTTGTTTTACCCTTAGGCACGAATATCTCAGGAATAATACAAACAGGAATACGGATGCATATATCAAAAATGTAAGATTTTGACAATAGTGTGCCTTAGCTGTGTCAGTAAGATGCTAATAAAAATTCAGAAACCATTAATTTGGAGTATACCTGTCCCATAATACCACATTGATGGTACCTACATAACATAATAGTATGGTACATTTAAAGGTTACCATTTACCAGTGATCACTGCTGATGTTAGTGCCTTTAGGAGCAGGATTACTCAAAGTATACATAATATTAGTGGCGGACTGTTCATTAGGGGCGCCCCCTCTCTCCAGGACACCCCCTATATGCAATGGATAGATTCATGCATAGCATGAATCTGTCCACGACTGCCACGTCCACCCCCTATTCATGCATCCAGCCCCTTTCAGGGAATTACAGCAGCCTGGGGTTTTTTTTAACCACCTGATTAGAGCCAGAGGCTCTAATAGGCTTCAAATTAGGGTGGGCTCGGGTCACAGAGCATGCAACCAGAGCCCACCCAGGTATGTTACAACAGCGAATGAATATTCACTGTTGAAACACTGATCCTCAATCCAGTCAATCAGAAGCGGGCGTGAGACCCATTTTCCAATTGGCCGAAAAGAGAAGACTCCCGAATGGCTGCCAAGGAGGAGGGAGGAAACGGAAGCCGCCGCCGTGATGACACATGGAGAGCAGGAGAATGTGAGGCTGCTGAGCAGGGGAAGGGGTTAGTGCTACCGACCGACTGAGGTGGCATACCACTGCATAATATGTATGTACTTCTGGACTTCTATCACCAGTTGGCAATGGAACGCACACTTCACACTTCAGTTCACTTCAGTTACCTCTGGGTTTTATGCAGCATATTTGCCCTGTTGCTCCTTAAAGTATTTCATTCACCTAGAGCAAGCTCAAAATCTACACAACAAATCATTTGGCTCAATGGATTCTTAACATATTTGGGGAGAGGTGGGGGGTCTCCTCTTTTTTTATTGATTTCAAAAATCACATTTGTTCTGTTTTTGGCACATGCAGCTCTAGGATTGGAAACCCTTTGAGAACATACAACAAACCAGCACCAACTTTGTAGCCGTTCTTCCTAAAAATGAACATATATGTAAAGTGATTGTAAATGATCATCTTGTAAAACAATTTGTTCAGTTTAAAATAGAAATAAAAGGCACATTTGTGTATGGATATAAAAAAAAACATTATAAATCCCTTTTTTCCCTTTTTTATAAGTAATCACATTCCCTCTGTTCACAGCTGCATAAGATCTGGGGGAGGAGAAGCAGCAACACACTGTGCTCGTCAATGAATGGCTGTGCAGCAGAGGCAATGTCAGGACAAGTCTGATCATTGGAGGAGAACACACTGGGGTTGATTTACGGCAAAAAGACTGTGCACTTTGAAAAGTGCAATTGCACTCTGCAAGTGCAGCTACTCCAGAGCTTAGCAAATGAGCAGAAGCTCTGCTGACTTCAATCATCCAATCAGGTGCAAGCAAAAATGCTGTTTTAAAAAAAAAATTTCCTAACACGTGATCGGGTACTCTTTGCAAAGTGAAGCTTTACCTCATTTACTAAACTCTGGAGCAACTACACTTTTCAAAGTGCACAGTCAATTTGCCTTTAGTAAATCAACCCTATTGATTTCCCAGCATAGCTAGAAAACTGACCACGGTGTGCTCTCCTGCTTAGTGTAGTCAGTTTTTGAAAGAAAAGCAGAGGGACTGGCAGGAACACCAGGGATTTCACATAAAGGAATCAATACAAAGAGAACAGGATACTTTCTCATACATGTACATAGTACAGCAGGCACATATCAGGAATATGATGTGTTGGGGTAACAAACACTTTAAATTCAAATCACCAAGCTTATGTTTTTTCCACATGCAGTAAAGCGTGACTATATTTTTATCCACTACCATTAATAGTGGTAAAAAATGCATATAAATATACAGTGGGGGCGGAAAGTATTCAGACCCCCTTACATTTTTCACTCTTTGTTACATTTGCTAAAATCGTTTAAGTTCATTTTTTTTCCCCATATTGACATAAAAACACAGAATTGTTGACATTTTTGCAGATTTATTAAAAAAGAAAAACTGAAATATCACATGGTCCTAAGTATTCAGACCCTTTGCTCAGTATTTAGTAGAAGCACCCTTTTGATCTAATACACCCATCAGTCTTTTGGGGAAAGATGCAAGTTTTTCACACCTGAATTTGGGGATCCTCTGCCATTCCTCCTTGCAGATCCTCTCCAGTTCTGTCAGGTTGGATGGTAAATGTTGGTGGACAGCCATTTTTAGGTCTCTCCAGAGATGCTCAATTGGGTTTAAGTCAGGGCTCTGGCTTGGCCATTCAAGAACAGTCATGGAGTTGTTGTGAAGCCACTCCTTCGTTATTTTAGCTGTGTGCTTAGGGTCATTGTCTTGTTGGAAGGTAAACCTTCAGCCCAGTGTGAGGTCCTGAGCACTCTGGAGAAGGTTTTCCTCCAGGATATCCCTGTACTTGGCTGCATTCATCTTTCCCTCGATTGCAACCAGTCGTCCTGTCCCTGCAGCTGAAAAACACCCCCACAGCATGATGCTGCCACCACCATGCTTCACTGTTGGGACTGTATTGGACAGGTAATGAGCAGTGCCTGGTTTTCTCCACACATACCACTTAGAATTAAGGCCAGAAAGTTCTATCTTGGTCTCATCAGACCAGAGAATCTTATTTCTCACCATCTTGGAGTCCTTCAGGTGTTTTTTTAGCAAACGCCATGCGGGCTTTCATGTGTCTTGCACTGAGGAGAGGCTTCCGCCACTCTGCCATAAAGCCCCGACTGGTGGAGGGCTGCAGTGATGGTTGACTTTCTACAACTTTCTCCCATCTCCCGACTGCATTTCTGGAGCTCAGCCACAGTGATCTTTGGGTTCTTCTTTACCTCTCTCACCAAGGCTCCTCTCCCCCGATAGCTCAGTTTGGCCAGACGACCAGCTCTAGGAAGAGTTTTGGTCGTCCCAAACGTCTTCCATTTAAGGATTATGGAGGCCACTGTGCTCTTATGAACCTTAAGTGCAGCAGAATTTTTTTGTAACCTTGGCCAGATCTGTGTCTTGCCACAATTCTGTCTCTGAGCTCTTTAGGCAGTTTCTTTGACCTCATGATTCTCATTTGCTCTGACATGCACTGTGAGCTGTAAGGTCTTATATAGACAGGTGTGTGGCTTTCCTAATCAAGTCCAATCAGTATAATCAAACACAGCTGGACTCAAATGAAGGTGTAGAACCATCTCAAGCATGATCAGAAGAAATGGACAGCACCTGAGTTAAATATATGAGTGTCACAGGAAAGGGTCTGAATACTTAAGACCATGTGATATTTCAGTTTTTCTTTTTTAATAAATCTGCAAAAATTTCCATAATTCTGTGTTTTTCTGTCAATATGGGGTGCTGTGTGTACATTAATAAGGAAAAAAATGAACCTAAATGATTTTAGCAAATGGCTGCAATATAACAAAGAGTGAAAAATTTAAGGGGGTCTGAATACTTTCCGTCCCTACTGTACATGTAGCATTGTATGATTGATCAAGTTTTTTTTTTTTGTATTATGTCAACCAAAAAAAAAACATATTTACTAGCAGAAATAATAAAAATGGTTTGTGCCATTGCTGTTCCAATTCATTGTTTATATGATATCTCTAAATTATTAACCGCACTGGGACCAAGGCAGGCCATCATCAAATAAACTAAAGTAGACAAAAATAGCCAGACCTGAAGTTCCATGTTTTATATGTGACTCCTGAGGCACACAGACCACATATGTCTTTTCTGTGCTATATTTTCCTCTTATTGTTCCTCGGTCATTAATATTTTTCTTTTGTTAGCAGCCAGCTGTAGTTGCTCTCTTGTTGCCTTATATCCCCTTGTCTTTCACAGGTCATTAGTGCATCACAAGTACCCGTCTAGCCTCCAAACAACACATGTTCACTTTTATTCTCTTTTTTTTGCCTCAAGATCTGAAAGACATTCATTTGAAAGGTTAGAAGATAAGATACAACATTAGAGAACACTTCCCAGACAGCAAGTTTTCTATTCCTTCCAGTCCAATTTATTACACATTAAAATACACTCATAGTTAGATCATTCGATGAAGTGACTGTGTAGTACGAAGCTTAAATTTACTGACAAATGTTGGCCTGGACATTCATGGAAATACCTAAGAAATCATATGACAGTTTCACGTCAAGAAACAGACAAGATTAGAATCCACAAGTCTGTGCAACCAGTAGCATCATGTCATCAACATTTTTTACAGGAGCTGCTGAAAAATTGATGGCTCTTCACAGAAAAGGTTGAAACTCTCTAGCACTGTGTGTCCCTCTGTATTTTACTCTTGTAGCTAATAAGCTGGGAAGTTACTTGACTTCTGAGTAGCTCCATCATATGAGCTGAGTAAGGTTGAAGACAGTAGCTGGAAAATATAAAAATAAAAAATAAAAAGAAATTGAGAGAAAATTCACTGACCAGTACCTTCAAAACATAGCTTATTAAATATTTAATGCATGTTAGGAGACTGTCAAAAAGGAGGAATGTACAATATAAGAAAGTGCAGGCATAAAAAATAATAATAATTAAAAAAAAGAATATATACTGTAAATGCAAACTATATGGATTTTAACATGTGCAATCCAGTGTTTCTCAAATGTTCATTAGAGGTGCACCATGTTAACATTTTTATAGTTTCCAAATATTACCTGCAGGTGGGTTATTGTATCCCCCATCTACACCGTTATACTGTTACAAAGTTGATTTATATTTGATAGTATGGTCAGTCTTGTCTATGAATGTGTCCAAAAGCCTATACTGCCCCCCATCCACGTGTATCAACTCAACACATTTTCTTCTTCCTATTCAAGATGGCGTTTATATGCTTGCCTAGCTTCCCCTGACACTTTGTCACTGATTACTGATGATAATTGTTGTTGAACCAACTTGGAACTGACCTTGGCTCATCCATTTGCCTTGGCTGGTCACTCATTCCTCTTTTCAATCTGTTTCCAATCACTTGTCCTCTTATCTCTGGTTGTCTTCCGGCCTACCTACATATTAAAATGTCCTGCCTATCCTGTTGCCCACACCTGTCTATTGCCAATGTTGGTTGTGTTCTGACCTTAGCCATACCTCCCAATGCTTTGAGATGGGAATGAGGAACACCTATTAGCAAACGTATGTAGGTTTAGGACACACCCCCTGCCACGCTGCCCTAAAGGAGAATTATACAAAAAAATTGACTAGTTAAACCCACAAGTGCTTTTTTTTACCACTACTATTCCCTTATACCGGCTTTTGAAATTCACAAATGCAGCCATTTAGAATTGTATGGAAGGTTTAGCACTGGAAAACACTTTTTAAAAAGATAAATTGTACATTTATATACAACTATATAGATCAGGCGAAAATGATGGCCAAATGAGGAGGAAAGAGGGACAGAGGGACTTTGTTCCCAATGAGGGACAGTCCCTCAAAATCAGGGACAGTTGGGAGCTATACCTTAGTTGCTGTTATTTCCTTTCAAACTGTTTTTGCAATTCATGGCTACTCAGCTATAGAAAAGGTTGTTGAACCATCTTTTGCTATTCGGCACTGTGCTACTGGTAATTGCGTGGTCATGCAATACTGTACTCAAACGTTTGTATCATTTTTTTCACACAAATAGAGATTTCTTTTGATACTATTTGATCACCACCAGGTTTTTCATTTATTACAATATAAGCGTAAAAAAAATGGAAATTAACCACTTCAGCCCCAGAAGGATTTACCCCCTTCCTGACCAGAGCACTTTTTACAATTTGGCACTGCGTCGCTTTAACTGCTAATTGCGCGGTCATGCAATGCTGTAACCAAACGAAATTTGCGTCCTTTTCTTCCCACAAATAGAGCTTTCTTTTGATGGTATTTGATCACCTCTGCCGTTTTTATTTTTTGCGCTATACACGGAAAAAGACCGAAAATTTTGAAAAAAAATGATATTTTCTACTTTTTGTTCTAAAAAAAATCCAATAAACTCAATTTTAGTCATACATTTAGGCCAAAATGTATTTGGCCACATGTCTTTGGTAAAAAAAATGTCAATAAGTGTATATTTATTGGTTTGCGCAAAAGTTATAGCGCCTACAAACTAGGGTACATTTTTTTTGCGCTATACACGGAAAAAGACCGAAAATTTTGAAAAAAAATGATATTTTCTACTTTTTGTTCTAAAAAAAATTCAATAAACTCAATTTTAGTCATACATTTAGGCCAAAATGTATTTGGCCACATGTCTTTGGTAAAAAAAATGTCAATAAGTGTATATTTATTGGTTTGCGCAAAAGTTATAGCGCCTACAAACTAGGGTACATTTTCTGGAATTTACACAGTCTTTAATTTATGACTGCCTATGTCATTTCTTGAGGTGCTAAAATGACAGGGCAGTACAAAACCCCCACAAATGACCCCATTTTGGAAAGTAGACACCCCAAGAAAATTGCTGAGAGGCATGTTGAGCCCATTGAATATTCATTTTTTTTGTCCCAAGTGATTGAATAATGAAAAAAAAAAAAAAAAAATTACAAAAAGTTGTCACTAAATGATATATTGCTCACACAGGCCATGGGCATATGTGGAATTGCACCCCAAAATACATTTAGCTGCTTCTCCTGAGTATGGGGATACCACATGTGTGGGACTTTTTGTGAGCCTAGCCGCATACGGGGCCCCAAAAACCAATCACTGCCTTCAGGATTTCTAAGGGCGTACATTTTTGATTTTACTCCTCACTACCTATCACAGTTTTGAAGGCCATAAAATGCCCAGATGGCACAAACCCCCCCCAAATGACCCCATTTTGGAAAGTAGACACCCCAAGCTATTTGCTGAGAGGCATGTTGAGTCCATGGAATATTTTATATTTTGACACAAGTTGCGGGAAAGTGACAATTTATTTATTTATTTATTTTTTTTTGCACAAAGTTGTCACTAAATGATATATTGCTCACACAGGTCATGGGCATATGTGGAATTGCACCCCAAAATACATTCTGCTGCTTCTCTTGAGTACGGGGATACCACATGTGTGGGACTTTTTAGGAGCCTAGCCGCGTACGGGACCCCGAAAACCAATCACCGCCTTCAGGATTTCTAAGGGTGTACATTTTTGATTTCACTCTTCACTGCCTATCACAGTTTCGGAGGCCATGGAATGCCCAGGTGGCACAAACCCCCCCCAAATGACCCCATTTTGGAAAGTAGACACCCCAAGCTATTTGCTGAGAGGCATGGTGAGTATTTTGCAGCTCTCATTTGTTTTTGAAAATGAAGAAAGACAAAAAAAAAAATTTTTTTTTTCTTTTTTTAATTTTCAAAACTTTGTGACAAAAAGTGAGGTCTGCAAAATACTCACTATACCTCTCAGCAAATAGCTTGGGGTGTCTACTTTCCAAAATGGGGTCATTTGGGGGGGGTTTGTGCCACCTGGGCATTCCATGGCCTCTGAGACTGTGATAGGCAGTGAAGAATGAAATCAAAAATTTACGCCCTTAGAAAGCCTGAAGGCGGTGCTTGGTTTTCGGGTCCCATACGTGGCTAGGCTCCCAAAAAGTCTCACACATGTGGTATCCCCGTACTCAGGAGAAGCAACAGAATGTATTTTGGGGTGTAATTTCACATATTCCCATGGCATGTTTGAGCAATATATCATTTAGTGACAACTTTGTGCAAAAAAAAAAAAAAAAATAATAATTTGTCTCTTTCCCGCAACTTGTGTCACAATATAAAATATTCCATGGACTCGACATGCCTCTCAGCAAATAGCTTGGGGTGTCTACTTTCCAAAATGGGGTCATTTGGGGGGGTTTGAACTGTCCTGGCATTTTATGCACAACATTTAGAAGCTTATGTCACACATAACCCACTCTTCTAACCACTTGAAGACAAAGCCCTTTCTGACACTTTTTGATTACATGAAAAAATTATTTTTTTTTGCAAGAAAATTACTTTGAACCCCCACACATTATATATTTTTTTAAAGCAAATGCCCTACAGATTAAAATGGTGGGTGTTTAATTTTTTTTTTTCACACAGTATTTGCGCAGCGATTTTTCAAACGCATTTTTTGGGGAAAAAACACACTTTTTTACATTTTAATGCACTAAAACACACTATATTGCCCAAATGTTTGATGAAATAAAAAAGATGATCTTAGGCCGAGTACATGGATACCAAACATGACATGCTTTACAATTGCGCACAAACGTGCAGTGACAACAAAATAAATACATTTTTAAAAGCCTTTAAAAGCCTTTACAGGTTACCACTTTAGATTTACAGAGGAGGTCTACTGCTAAAATTACTGCCCTCGATCTGACCGTCGCGGTGATACCTCACATGCATGGTGCAATTGCTGTTTACATTTGACGCCAGACCGACGCTTGCGTTCGCCTTAGCGCGAGAGCAGGGGGGACAGGGGTGCTTTTTTTTTTTTTTTTTTTTTCTTTATTATTTTTTTGCTTTTTTATCTTATTTTAAAACTGTTCCTTTCATTTTTTTTTTTTTTTTAATCATTTTTATTGTTATCTCAGGGAATGTAAATATCCCCTATGATAGCAATAGGTAGTGACAGGTACTCTTTTTGAAAAAATTGGGGTCTATTAGACCCTAGATTTCTCCTCTGCCCTCAAAGCATCTGACCACACCAAGATCGGTATGATAAAATGCTTTCCCAATTTCCCAATGGCGCTATTTACATCCGGCGAAATCTAAGTCATAAAATGCTCGTAGCTTCCGGTTTTTTAGGCCATAGAGATGTTTGGAGCCACTCTGGTCTCTGATCAGCTCTATGGTCAGCTGGCTGAATCACCGGCTGCATTCTCAGGTTCCCTGTTGAGACAGGAGAGCCAGAGAAAAACACGGAAGACGGTGGGGGGGGGGGCATTCTCTCCCACTGCTTGTAAAAGCAGTCTAGAGGCTAATTAGCTGCTAGGATTGCTTCTACATGAAAGCCGACCGCTGGCTGAAAAGAATGATACTAAGATGATACCTAAACCTGCAAGCATCATTCTGGTATAACCACTCAAAGTCGTGAATGCTGTACCTGAAGACAAAAATATGGTTAACAATAAAGCACAGTAAACGGTAAAGTATAAAAAATTGCAGACCTGAAAAGCAAACATGATAAAACATAATAACAATAAAACATTGCAGAATAGAATACAGTAAAAAAGAGCAGAACAATAGAGAGAATAGAGAAAGAGAGAATAGAGAGAGAACAATAAAACGACAACTATTATTTTTTATTTTATATTTTTGTTTGTGTTTTTTTTTTTTTTTTTACACTTTTTTTGTAACTGTAACTTTTATAACTGTAACCGGTTCCAGGTTCGGGTCTCTCAAAATGCGATGGCATCTTGGGAGACCCTGTGAAAGTGTGTCCTAGTCTGTGCAATGCTGTACCCTACGCTAATACTCAGCTAGTGAATGGTAGCGTTCAAAACATTCACCAATGCAAAGACCAGGATTGTCAGGACAGGAGGGACAATAATAGCGGGTGTCACGCCTATATCCGCGCTTGCTGCAGACACAACATCTTTTTTGGGGGGGTTCGTTGGGTAGGGGTACTCGGGAGGACATAAAAATGCCTCTCATGCAGCCGACTGCATTTGGTTGGGGATGTGAATGGGGGAAGTACGGGCGCTGCAGAAGTGGTGGGTTCCCAATTAGGATTGGCGAATGCAGCAGGAAGGGCACTATGGGCATGACGGGCCTGTGTTTGTCTTCTTGGTTGCAGCGGGACACTATTTGTGCTTGCCACCTCACCAGCTTGAACTGCACTTATGGGACTCGCCACGTCACCAAGTGTTACTGCAGTGCTGGTTTGACTACGACCGGGGTGTACTAGGCCGCTGGCGCTTGCCAGTTCACCAAAACGCTACCAAAAAAACTGTTAACGATCGCAGGGATCAGGCCTGACTCTGCGAACGCTGCAGTTATGCATTTAGTGTTTTGTAAGTGACAGTGATCGATCGATACTGCACTTGGGTGGGCTGGGCTGGGCCGGGCGGAGGGGCAAAACGCAGGTGCTAGCAGGTATCTGGGCTGATCCCGCTAACACTGCATTTTTGGGAACCCTAAACTGCTGGGGACGCCAGTATAGATCTGATCGGATCAGATATTGATCAGTTCAGATACTATACCACTAAGGGAGGTGTACAGTGCGTGCGTGGGTGTTAGCGCTACTGGCACTAACCTGACGCTGCCTGGGGCTGGTGCTTGCCAGTTCACCAAAACGCTACAAAAAAAACTGTTAGCGATCGCAGGGATCAGGCCTGACTCTGCGAACGCTGCAGTTATGCGTTTAGTGTTTTGTAAGTGACAGTGATCGATCGATACTGCACTTGGGTGGGCTGGGCCGGGCGGAGGGGTAAAACGCAGTTGCTAGCAGGTATCTGGGTTGATCCCGCTAACACTGCGTTTTTGGGAACCCTAAACTGCTGGGGACGCTAGTATAGATCTGATCGGATCAGATATTGATGCGTTCAGATACTATACCACTAAGGGAGGTGTACGGTGCGTGGGTGTTAGCGGTACTGGCACTAACCTGACGCTGCCTGGGGCTGGTGCTTGCCATTTCACCAAAATGCTACCAAAAAAACTGTTAGCGATCGCAGGGATCAGGCCTGACTCTGCGAACGCTGCAGTTATGCGTTTAGTGTTTTGTAAGTGACAGTGATCGATCGATACTGCACTTGGGTGGGCTGGGCCGAGCTGGGCGGAGGGGCAAAACGCAGGTGCTAGCAGGTATCTGGGCTGATCCCGCTAACACTGTGTTTTTGGGAACCCTAAACTGCTGGGGACGCTAGTATAGATCTGATCGGATCAGATATTGATCTGTACAGATACTATACCACTAAGGGAGGCGTATGCTGCGTGCGTGGGTGTTAGCGGTACTGGCGCTAATCTGACGCTGCCTGGGGCGACGCATATCACCGCCGGGCGATCAGGGGGCTAAATCTTTATTCGGTAATAAACGGCGGGTGCCCTGACACTATAAAAAATAAACAAACTAACCAGCGTCACCCGTAACGGTTATACAGTGATCAGTGGTGAAAGGGTTAACTAGGGGGCAATCAAGGGGTTAAAACATTTATTAGATAGTATATGGGGGTCCCTGTCGCTATAAAACTCTGACGGCGAACCTAAATATTTACGTCCCTAACTAGCATCACCAGCGACACTAATACAGCGATCAGAAAAATGATCGCTTAGCGACACTGGTGACAGGGGGTGATCAAGGGGTTAAAACTTTATTAGGGGGGGTTAGGGGGGTACCCTAGACCTACAGGGGGCCTAACACTCACTGCCCTGACACTGTAACTGTCACAAACTGACACCAATACAGTAATCAGAAAAAAAAAAAAAAAACCTGCTTGGTGTCAGTTTGTGACGGGGGGGGGGTGATTGGGGGGGGATCGGGGGGCGATCGGGGGGGGGATCGGGGTGTTTAGTGTGCCTGGCATGTTCTACTGTGTGTAGTGTGTTGGTGCACTTACATTGCAGTCTTCTCTCCTCGGCCCGGAACGGAAAATACCGAGCCGAGGAGAGATGAGATGTGTACAATACAGAGGCAGGGAAATGATCCCATTGGCTGAGAGCGATCGCGAGGGGGGGGCCACGAATGGATGGCCTCCCCCTCACCTCCGATCGCCGGGGGAGATTTGCCGACCGCCGCAGGCACCGGGGGGGGGGTCCGATCGGACCCCCCACCCACGGGCAGGCAAGGACGTACATATACGTCCTTTTGCCTGCCCGTGCCGCTCTGTCGACGTATATAGTCGTGCGGCGGTCGGCAAGTGGTTAAAAAAAGAAAAACAATACTTTTTACTTTCTGCTTTAAAACATATCCAATAAAAATTTTTAAAAAATATAACTTCTTTATAAATTTTGGCCAAAATGTATTCTGCTACATGTCTTTGATAAAAGAAAATCCCAATAGTGCCTACAAACTATGTTATATATACTGGAATTTTTTTTTTTTTATTTTAATCATATATTTTAATTTTATTTATTTTACTACTAATGGCAGTGAGCAGTGACTTATAATGGTGCTGCAATAGTGCGGCAGGAAATTCGACACTAACTGACGGTGGGTAACTGACTAACTGCCACTGACATCACCAGTGACATTAATACAGTGCTCAGTGATAATAGTGTACTAGTGACACTGGCTGGGAAGGGGTTAAAATTTAGGTGATCAAGGGTGCAAATGTGTGCCTAACTATGTAAGCGTGCTGATTTTACTACTAGATCTCTCAGTTTCTTATCCCTACTTTGCTACCTCTGTACAGAGCTGTTGTTTATTAACCGGCACAGCTGCGCAAATGGGCGTACCTGTACATCCCTTTGAATTTGCCGCTGTGCCATCGCATATGCGCCGCCTTTGGCGCACACGTGCACCCGCCGCATGCTCCGTGAGTAGGATCGCAAGTCGCGGGGATACCCACAATCGTCTCACGGAGAGGAAGAATGGGGAAATGCTAATGTAAACAAGCATTACCCCGTTCTACCTAGTGACACTGTCACTGATCACAGCTCCCTGTAATCAGGAGCGGTGATCAGTGATGTGTCACACGTAGACCCTCCCCCCACAGTTAGAATCACTCGCTAGGACACACTTAACCCCTACAGTGCCACCTAGTGTTAACCCCTTTACTGCCAGTCACATTTACACAGTAATCAATGCATTTTTAATCGCACTGATCGCTGTATAAATGTGAATGGTCCCAAAAATGTGTAAAAATTGTCTGATGTGTCCGCCATAATGTCGCAGTCATGATAAAAATTGCTTATTGCAATTGCTTATTGCCTATTTTGTAGACGCTATAACTTTTGCGCAAACCAATCAATAAACGCTTACTGCGATTTTTTTTACCAAAAATATGTAGAAGAATATGTATCTGCCTAAACTGAGAAAAAAAAATGTTTTTTTATATATTTTTGGGGGATATTTATTATAGCAAAAAGTAAAAAATAATGTGTTTTTTTTCAAAATTGGCGCTATTTTTTGTTTATAGCGCAAAAAATAAAAACTGCAGAGGTGATCAAATACCACCAAAAGAAAGCTCTATTTGTGGGAAAAAAAATGACGTCAGTTTTGTTTGGGAGCCACGTCGCACGACCGCACAATTTTCAGTTAAAGCGACGCAGTGTTGAATCGCAAAAAGTGCTCTGGTCTTTGGCCAGCCAAATGGTCCGGGGCTGAAGTGGTTATAACAGAGCTCTAGGCTGTGATTTTACACAGCCAATCAGAAAGTCCTGGCCGTGATTTATTGGCCAGGACTTGCTGACAGGCTCTGCTGTGTACAATCACAGCAGGTGCTGGGTGGGGGGTGCGCATGTGAGTACCCTAAACCTAGAAGTACACAGCAAGGTATGGGTACGTTGCTTTGCCTACACCGGCCTATCACCCACAGTACATTGTGAACGAGCCTGAAGTGATTAATGTATACCCACACATAGTTTAATTATCAGCCACAAAATAACATCTACACAAAGACGATAAGAAGAAAAGGGGAGAGACAGATGATAAGAAGAGACAGGAAGAGAGCGTCTTAATGTAACAATAAAAATGTGAATGGCTATTTGTGTTGCCCCTTCCTCTCTCAGTCTAAGTGCTGTTGTGCAGCAAAGTAAAAAAAAGTCTGATATTAACCACCTCCTGCCAACGCTATAGCCGAATGACGGCTAGAGTGCGGGCCTTAATTGATGGGAGGCCATCAATAGACATCCACCCAAGCATGCTCTTTCTGCGCGTCCCTGCGGGCGCGCGCATGGTGCGCTCTGTGATCACCTAGTCTATGAGACTCTGCTGATCACAGATCGGAGTAAGGGGTCAATCCCGGCCCCTTACCACGTGATCAGCTGTCAGCCAATGACAGCTGATCACGTGATATAAACAGAAGATTGGTAATCGTTTTTCTTTTTCCTAACGCTGACAGTGTGAGGGGAAAAAAAGCTGATCACTGGCTTCTGTCAGAGGAACATCAGTTCCCCACATAGAAAGCCGCTGCCTTATCTATGCTTACCAGTACCACCTGCCAGTGCCCACCAGTGCCACCTATCAGTACCCACCAGTGTCACCTACCAGTGCCCACAGTGCCACCTACCTTTGCCCACCAGTGCTGTCTATCAATGTCCACCAGTGCTGCCAATCAATGTCCATCAGTGCCTCATCATCAGTGCCACCGATCAGTGCTGCCTATCAGTGTCACCTACCAGTGCCTACCAGTGCCCATCAGTATCACCTATTAGTGCCACCTATCAGTGCCACTTATCCGTGCCATTTATCAGTGCCCTTCAGTGCCGCCCATCAGTGCCGCCCATCAGTGCCAACCATAAGTGCCCATCAGTGCCACCGATCAGTGCCATCTCACAGTGCCCATCAGTGCCGCATCATCAGTGTCCATCAGTGCCACCTATCAGTGCCCATCAGTGCCGCCTTATCAGTACCCATCAGTGCAGCCTATCAGTGCCCATCAGTGCAACCTCATCAGTGCACATCAATTAAGGAGAAAAATTACCTGTTTTCAAAATGTTATAACAATCTATGAAACTGTTTTATTTATTTTTTTCAAAATTTTTGCTTTTTTCGTTTGTTTTTTTAGCAAAAAATAAAAATCCCAACAGTGATTAAATACCACAAAAGAAAGCTCTATTTGTGTGAAAACAATTATAAAAATGTCATTTGGGTACAGTGTTGCATGACTGTGCAATTGTCATTCAAAGTGTGACAGCGCTGAAAGCTGAAAAATGGTTTGGGCAGGAAGGGGGTTTAAGTGCCCAGTAGGCAAGTGGTTAAAGAGATTATTAGATTTACACAAGTTGCATTAAAAACCAAATGTAACAATTTTTCATATATAATTGCATTAATTTGTGTTTTCACATCTACCTTTATTTTAAAGTATATATCAGGGCACAATAAAAAAAAGCATTATACTGTATATCTTCGAAACATGCACATCCCCCATTTTTTATTAATTTACAAATAATGCAAATACATAAAAATACCTGTTGATAGAAATCGAGTGTGTATCTACGTTCCTGTTTGGGCTGATATCACAGTGCAGTTGTCTTACCTATTGGACTACAGAAAATTTGTTATCCCCACCCCTCTTTGTCCCTCCTCACATGCATACATCAATCTCTTTCCCAGCAAAAATATGCTGCTGCCCTGATTCCAGAAAGCCTTCTCACACACTGTGGGGCTAATTTATTTAGGACACTTTGCAAGGGAAGTTGCACTTTGAAAGGCAATTTACCCAAGAGCTTGGCGAATGTGGTGAGATTTCACTTTGCAAAGAATACTCAATAAAGTGTAATAAAAAAAAAACATGGGCAGAATAGTGGCTAAGTGGTTAGCACCAGCGCTAGGGTTGTCTGAGTTTACCTGGAGTTTGCATGTTCTCCCTGTACTTGCTAGGGTTTCCTCTGGGTACTCTGGTTAACTACCACACTCCAAAGACATGCTGGTAGGTTAATTGGCTCCTGTCTAAATTGGTCCTTGTGTATGTTTGGATGTGAGTCAGGAACCTTAGATTGTAAGCTCTTTGAGGGCAGGGACTGATGTGAATGTACAATATATATGTAAAGCATTGAGTACATTTTCAGCCCTATATAAGTACTTGTAATTATTACATTATTATTATTATTATTATAATACAGGATTTGTATAGCGCCAACAGTTTACGTAGGGCAGGCATGTCCAAAGTCCGGCCCACGGTCCAGTTTTGAACGGCCCGCCTGGTTATCTAAACATGTATATCTTTTGTGGTCCCCAACGATCTCCCAGCGATGGGGCCACAAAACATACATAGGCTGGCTGCCTCGGAGGGAGGAGGCGGGACAAGAACTGTGCACACAGGAGTAGTATTTCCTGTTTAAATGGCAGCCTCTGTAATATTAAGTCCCATCTCCAGCACTGCCATTGGATGACTGTTCTGTCCATCAAAGGAGGCGGGACTTTCTCTTAAAGAGGATGCTGTGTAAACAGGAGATTCTCCTGTAGGATATCTTTGGCACTCATGCTGCCCCCTCCATGTGCTCTCCAGGGCTGCACTGATGGTAATGGTAAGTGCATTCCTGGCAATGGTCGGTGCTGCATTCCTAGCAGTGGTGAGTGAATTCCTGGCAATGGTGGGGCTGCATTTCTGGCAATGGTGAGTGAATTCCTTGCAATGGTGGGTGCTGCATTCCTAGCAATGGTGAGTGCATTCCTGGCAATGATGGGTACTGCATTCCTGGCAATGGTGAGTGCGTTCCTGGCAATGGTGAGTGCATTCCTGGCAATGGTGGGTGCTGCATTCCTGGCAATGTCGGGTGCATTCCTGGCAATGATGGGTACTGCATTCCTGGCAATGGTGAGTGCGTTCCTGGCAATGGTGAGTGCATTCCTGGCAATGGTGGGTGCTGCATTCCTGGCAATGTCGGGTGCATTCCTGGCAATGATGGGTGCTGCATTTCAGGCAATGGTGAGTGCATTCCTGGCAATGGTGGGTGCTGCATTCCTGGCAATGGTGGGTGCATTCCTAGCAATGGTGGGTGCATTCCTGGCAATGGTGGGTGCATTCCTGGCAATGGTGGGTGCTGCCTTCCTGGCAATGGTGGGTGCTGCATTCATGGTAATTGGGGGTCTGCAGATGGGCACTGACCCTTATTTTGCTTCACAGTTCTTTATTTAAAATTTTTTTTTTTTCCTGAAACTTCCCTCTTAAAGTGAAGGTGCATGTTATACACCAATAAATACGGTATATTCAAATAATACGCCTGAGCTCATCTCTTTACTCACACACAGCCACACAGGCAAGAGAATTTTTGTTGGGCAGTGTATTAGTGCTTGAACTAACACACTTAGACAGAATCTTAATGGTTCAAAGAATGAAAGGCAAAATGGTCGGCCCTCGCACATGTTCACTTCATCAAATCTGTCCCTCTTTGAAAAAACTTTGGTCACCCCTGATGTAGGGCTTTATAATGTCGAGGGGGGACAGTACAATTACAATACAGTTTAATACAGAAGTAAAAGGAGAGCCCTGCTCATGGAGCTTACAATCTAAACTAAGGGGGAGTTAGTACAAAAGGTAGTTGCTGCAAGGGATGATCTGAAGGAGGTGACTCGGGTACAGTCCTTAGGTGGAGGTGGGGTAGGCATCCCTGAATAAGTGAGTTTTTAGGAATCGCCTAAAGGCGGACAGGGTAGGAGCTGATGGGATGTACTGGGGCAGGGAGTTCCAGAGAATGGGAGAGGCTCTGGAGAAGTCCTGGAGGTGAGCATGGGAGGAGGCAACAATGGAGCTAGAGGGCAGGGGGTCTTGGGAGGAGTGGAGAGGATGATTAGTGCAATATCTGTTGATGAGGTTGGTGATGTAGCTGAGAGTGATGTTGTGAATAGTCTTGTATGTTGTGTGATGATTAGTGCAATATCTGTTGATGAGGTTGGTGATGTAGCTGGGAGTGATGTTGTGGATAGTCTTGTTTGTTGTGGTTATTATTTTTAATTTTATATGATAGGGTAGGGGAAGCCAGTGAAGGGATTGGCAGACAGGAGCAGCAGTCATGGATCGGTTTGTAAGGTGTATTAGTCTAGCAGCAGAATTCATAATAGACTGAAGGGGGGATAGTCTGTGTAAAGGTAGGCCAGTGAGGAGAGTGTTGCAATAGTCAAGGCGGGAAATAACCAAGGAGTGAATACGTTTTTTTGTGGTGTTGTTAGTCAGAAAGGGGTGAATTCTGGAATTTTTTCAGAGGTTATGATGTAGCCAGTGGTTAGATGTGGGGGCTGTAGGAGAGATCAGAGTCTAGGATTACACCCAGCACCTTGGGGTGTGTGAAGGAACCAATGGTTGTGCTGTTGATCTCGATGGTAAAGTCATGGGGACTTATTACAAGCTTAGTTTTAGAAAGTTTCAGTTAAATGAAGCGGTGTGACATCCATATTTAAATTTGTGATATGTGAGGAGATTGAGGGGGTAAGTAGAGGAGTGGAGAGATAGATCTGTGTGTTGTCAGCATAGAGGTGGTATTGGAAGCCCTGGGAGGTTATCAACTGGCCCAGGGAAGGGGTATATAGAGAAAGAATAGGAGGGGCCCAAGGATGGAGCCTTGGGGTACCCCAACGGAAAGAGGAAGAGGACCGGAGGAGATGGTGTTTTATGTGACACTGAAAGTGCAATGAGGTAGGTAGGAGGATAACCAGGAAAGAGCAGAATCATGGTCGCCAAGGGCGTGGAGTTTGTTGAGGAGGAGTGGGTGGTCAACTGTGTCGAAGGCAGCGGAAAGGTCCCAGAGTATGGGTATGGAGTACTGGCCATTGGTTTTAGCAGTTAGTAGGTCGTTGGTGAGTTTTAGTAGGGCAATTTCAGTGGAATGTTGTGGGCAGAAGTCAGACTGTAGGGAATCGAGAAGGTTGTTTACCAGTGGAGTAGAAGCTCATACGGTTGTGGACAAGGCATTCAAGAAGCTTGGAGGCAAATGGAAGCAGGGAGATGGGTCTTACGTTATTCAAACAGGTGGGGTCTAGTGAGGGTTTTTTAAGTGTGAGGGTAACCAGTGCATGTTTGAGCAGGGAGGGAAAGGTGCTGGAGGAGAGTAAGAAGTTGGAGATGTGGGTTAGGGAGTTTAAGATAGAGCAGGAAGGTGGTCACAATAATTGTGAGGGGACAGGGTCCAGGGGACAGGCGTTGAGGTGGGCCTTGCAAAGGAGTTTGTTAACCTCCTCGGTGGTAACAGTCCTGAAGGAGGAAAGTATTGAGTGTGGTGTTGGACTTGGTGTGTTGATTTTGGGAGGAAGCTGGGCACTGGGCACATCACAAATTGTGTCGATTTTGTTTTTGAAATGATTGGCAATCTCCTGGGCAGTAAGCAAGTTGGTGGGTGGAGGCAATGGGGGGTGAAATAAGGAATTAAGGGTATAAAATAGTTGACAAAGTTTGGATGAGAGGGTTTTGATGAGAGTAAAAATACATTTTTTATGCAGATGAGGAAAGTCAGCAGAGCTTCAGTTCACTCACTAAGCTCTAGGGCAAATTCAGTTGCAAAGTGCAACTTCCCTTGCAAAGTGAACTGCCCATTTGCCTTTAGTAAATTATCCCCAGTGTGTAAGTAAAGAAGTTTTGAGAGATGACAAGCCTATATCATTAAGAACTGAGTTCCCAGCAGCCGCCCCTGCACAATGTTTACAGGCTTAATGATGATGTCCCAATGAGTAAAAAAAGTTTTTTGTTTTTTTTTCCCAGGAATACTGGAACAAAGTAAAGGAAAAAAAATCTAACAGAAAAGGAGATTTGGGGGTAAATTCCAGTAATGCCAAGACATACACTTTAGCTGTTATCCTTTATAATTTATTAATCTTTTATTTTAGTTTGAGTAATGTATCCATTTTTTTTATATAGACCCCAGTTCAAATATACCTAAGTTTGTCTGTAGAAGCCATCTTTTTCTTATGTATGTAGTGTTTTATAAGGTAAAACAGATAATTTAGATAAAAGACAGTATTGTTAATCCTGTGTCTGGGATGTAGGAACATTTGCATTCCAGGTTAGAGACTTCCAAATGTAAAAGTAGGATATGCGGGAGCCCTGCCAACAGGTCATGCTGCTTCTATTATAACTGAAACGTAATCATGCCATGCATGTCAATAGGACTCTGGTATATGCTGTATAATCTTTGACTGATCTATAAAATGCTGTTTGTAAATATTAAGCAAATAATTGTTATTTTCCAGTAAATTTGCAAAACTGAGAAAATAAAAATCATCCAATTTTATTTTTACCAGTATTAAATTACAAATCATTCTAATATAGCTGTACACGTATCACAACTTTTCTCAAGATAAAGGTCAAGTGAGCCTTCATCACAAAGTGCATTATTTATTGTACTATAAAGAATAAGTACCGTGCCTAAGTTTTATTAAAACCAGTTATTAAACCAGGTGACATATTTCATGCTTCCGACCTTCATCGGGTATGAATTTATTTCTTTATTTATTTTTTGCTTCTATTTGAATTAATATTATTTATGTTAGAGCTTTCTGTTCTCTGCCAGGCAATTTTATCTAAAAGACCTAACAAAATTAAACAGTAATGGTAATTGGTAATGGTAATTAAAAGCTAGTATTTTATTAAAAAAATCAGATTAGGTTAAGGGCACTTTAGAAAAATAACTTCCTAAATAGACACTTTCACCTTATCTACACTCACCTTGTAATTATGTTGCCTTTATTCACCTTGTGCTGCTACTTCCTTAATCACAGTCAGCACTAAAATAGCTGTGTCAATGGTAGCATCAATCCCTTGGTCATGTAACAGTAATCAGACCTAGCAATTGGCTGCTAGGCCCACATGCTTTCACATGGGATCAGGTAGCATTCTAATGTAGTAATCTTTTAGGCATGTTATGTGACCGATTCTATGTTTTCCATTGGGTCATACTGTTATTCTACATTAACCATTCTTTTTTTCAAAAACCATATGATAACCTTTTTGAAGCCGTAAATGCTCGTTTTGTTATTAACATTGTTTTTAATCTTTTTTCCTTAACAAAATACAGTAATGTGATGTTAGATGAATCAAGAAAGGTCTAGTAATAAAGTAATTTACTAAAAACATCAATCAAGTATTTCACTCTGTGCCTAACTGGAAGACCATGGAACTGCAATCATTTTGCGGGTTCATGGACTCTTGATTGCAAAAAGGTGCCTTGCATCCAGACATCCAGTTATCATAGATAATAGCTGGATTGCTCATAAAGCTACTAAAAATCAAGTTGTGTATTGCTAAAGATGGCTTTTATAAAAAAAAGTAATGTGATAAATAAACGCAACTTAACGCTAACACTAACATAAGCCAAAAGCTCATTCTAACCCTTTCTTTGAACTTGCGATTGATCAGCACTGACATGGTGGTCACATTTTTTTTTTATTAGAAATACTATGTTAGTAACAGCTTGCACTGTATTTCTTTCTATGTACATATGATATGCACACGCAGTAGAAAGATTTTTTTTTCCCTGAAAGTGCCTACTACATAAAAAAGGTAAAAAAAGTTAAAGAGGTTTCCATATCACTAATGAGCTATTAAAGCCACCTTAACATAGAATTTCAGGCTGTTACTAAATATGCCTAAACTTGCTCCCACCCCCTTTTAAATCCTATTCTCACTACCCTGTGAAAGGAATATGCTTGTACCTATTCTCAAAGTACTCCAGTCTGGTCACATGATCTCCCTAGTGGTCGATTTCAGGAGGAGGAGAGAGCAGCGACAATGGCTGGATGGGGACATCACCCATAGGCTTACTATGGGGCAATTATTTTCAGTTGTCCTTTCTCTCTCTTAAAGCCGCAGCTGGGAGCTGATCATGTGACCGAACCATAATGCCATGAGAATAGGTACTGTAAGTAAATTCATCTTCCTTCTACAGGGTAGTTAGAATAGGATTTAGAGGGAGTGGGAGCAGGTTTAACCATAGTCAGTAATTGCCTAGAATTCCAATTTGATTTTGCCTTACCCATAGATTCTAATTCATCTTGAAAAAATGTCCTCAATTATACTTACATTTTAGTGGCAAAAACTCTCAGTTTTTCTCATCCCTACTTCTATTTTACAATTGTAATTAGAAAAAATAGGTTGTGGGTGTCGTTACAGAAGTACTCAATTATTTTCTCATCATACCATGCATAACACAACATTTCAGCTTCTTTTGAAAACAATCTTAAATTTGTTGGCTCTTCTATAGTGCCATATTAATTATAGCAGTGTTATATATTATTAGATATATTATGTAGTGTGGTGGGACGAAGTTCTGGCAGAAGCGCCATTCTTATTTTATGGAACATTTTCAATATTTGCACTATGCTGTGGAATAAACCCCACGTTCCTGTATTATCTTCTGTTTGTTGTGTCTCTTTATAACAGTTATTGCAGCTCTAATCTATCTATAGTCTGAATCTAGGGCAAACATTCCCTTCACTGCATTTTTCACATATGTCAACACATAATTAGGCTGGTATGCAGGACTTATATGACGGGTGTCCAGTTCCATGTGTACACTGTGATCATCAATTTACATAAGCAATCTACACTTTTGAACTGGCCATTAGAACTTGCTTACATCATCCTAGCAAATGATGATTGCTCTGAATGATTGTTTAGCTCTGGAGTAGGCTTGACATCTCCAAGACATTAACCATCTGGACTCTAATCTAATTGAAAAGACAAGTGGCTAAACATGAAGATGTGTTAATTTTCAATATTCAACTGCAGTAGTGTAAATGAGGCTGTATTTACAGTACCAGCATTCTCCTTAATCAAATAACCACAGTATCAACATGCTGAGTGATAAGTATCCTCTGCTCTCTGCTTGTGCGTTTTTCCAAAATATTTCTCTCTTCATTGTGATCTGGAATATTGCCGCTAAAATTATCTGCATTGGCTTCATATTTTCAAACACTCTACATTTCTGTAGCAATTTGCATTTCTTTCCTAGAGCCTAATGATGTGTTACATATTATTTGTACATGATGGAATCAACTTTTGTTTTCCAGTTGCAATGTTTTAGAATGACAAGCATGTTTAAATTACAGTGCAAATATCTAATTAAGCCTTATTTGGCACAGAATTACTGAAAATATTTGGAATCTATCCATTAATAGCATTAGAAGTCATTAACAGAGCTAAAAAAAAGGTGCAGGTCCTATAGTAGAACAGTATAGGCACTTACATGTACAGTATGTACACTAATATGTGTGTGATAAGCAATGGAATTCAGAAGGCAGTTGATGTGCATTGCCAAGAGTAGCTGACATTTCCTGCTGTCTCTCAGTTACTTATCTTTCCTAAAAGTACTGAGCAGAGACAGGCGGTGAACATATCCCCTTGCCAACACTTTCCATTACTTTCTGTTATAAAAGATATTAAAAAAATGCCAGGGCAGTATGAACACCCCCAAAGTAACTCCTTTGTTGAAAGTAGATACGCCAAGATGATCTTTTTTTTTGCCACAATTTTTTGGAAACTAAAAAAAAACATGCCAGTATTGGTATAGATGATTAAAACATGGAGCCTGGGAATAGTGTACTAGATACAGTGCATGCTGGTCATACACAGAGGGAGGTCAAGGGGTCAATGCATAGGCCACATACAATGGGTGGATGGAGGGGATTAATGTGCAGACGTGCAGGAGGTAAAGATATTAATATAGGTCACTGCAAAGACAGGATGAAGCTTAGATGTACATGAGAGAAATGTGGTGAAAGGGTTAAAATGGTCTTGGCCTTTTTATAATGGTCCATTATAAAAGGAAGGGGAGGGCTTTCCGATGTAAAAACTCCTTTACATTTGTAATCACGTTTTAGGGTTTTCACAGTGATCACAAGGTATAGAGTTTCTTGGACCGGTTCTATAAGCTGTGTCTGTGAACTGAGCCATCCGATGACGGCTTGGTTCACAGTTATTAATTGGTGCACTGGCTGCCAGAGGGTGATTTCTGCAGTGCGCGTGCTGAATCCAAAGCCCACTGAAATCACTGGGAGCCATATATAAAAAAAAACAGTAATGGGCATTTTCTAGGATAATACACAAAGGATTGCCAAACAAATGACATTGGGAGATGAGTCACTGCACTGGGGAACACGTACCAAAGCCAAAAACTGTAAAAATTCAGTTTGGCAGGTAGCAGTGATTTTAGTAATACTTTAAGGGCAACAGGTAATATTCCTTTAACTACTTCCCACCCGTAGTGGGACATCCATGGATGTCCTCAGGATGAAGTAGTTATACTGGGATGACGCCTGCACTTACAGGTTTGATTTTTTTCAGCCGGAGATTCCATTTCAAGCAAAAGTGATTTGAGTGGCTAAATAGCCATTCGATCACTTCTGAGGGTGCTGGAAGGGGGTCCCACTGTGGCTGGCAGCGATGGCTGCATGGAATAGAGAGAGAGGAACTGCCATTGTTCCTCTCTCTCTGTGACCCCGGAAACCGGGAGCAACAAGTATGCAGTCACTTCCGGTTCCACCTCTATGTTTACCTAGCCGTTAGTGGTCAAGAAATTAGCCAATCAGACCGATCTGTGTCTGATCAGCTGCATGGGTGGCCAGAGGAAAGATTTTGGGTCTGATAGACCCAAGATCTCTCCATAAAGAGGGCCTGTCATGGCTCATGCTGCCACAAGGGATGTTGTTCATCAAGTTATCATCAAGTTAATCCCAAAAAAAAGTGTGGAAAAAAAGGTTTGTATAAAATAATGATAAAAAAAATGTAGAGCACCCCTCGTGCTTATAAGCAAATGCGAACGCATACGTTATTCCTGCACGCATATATAAATGTTGATCGCACCACACATGTGAGGTATTGTCGCGAACGTCAGAGCAAGAGCAAAAAATTTTAGCACCAGACCCCATGTGTAATTCAAAGCTGGTAACCTGTAAAGGCGTTTAAAACATCGTCCAATGGAGAATTTAAGCACGATAGTTTGCCACCATTCCACGGGCAGACGCAATTTTAAAGCGTGACATGTTAGGTATCTATTTACTCAGCGTAACATCATCTTTCACATTATACATACACAAACATTGGGATAAATAGTGTTTTTTGTTTTTTTAACTCATTAAAGTGTCATTTTTTAAAAATAAAACTGCTGCGCAAACACCGTTTGATATCAAAAATTGCAACATCCATGATTTTATTCTATAGGGCCTCTGTTAAAAAATATATATAATGTTCGGGGGTTCTAAGTAATTTTCTAGCAGATTACATGTAGGAGCAAAGTGTCAGAATTGGCCCAGATATGAAGTGGTTAAATAATATGCCTAGGGGTGCACTTACCAGCTTGTGAAGTGGCAGACTTGTATGTTGTATATAACCTACTGCAGCAAAGCTGACATTTACAAAGAAACAAAAATGTTATGTTAAGTCCTCATGCACACGGACGTTTTTACAGCTGCTTTTTTGAGCTTTTTTTGCAGCTTAAAAAGGCCTGTCTATGTTAGTCTATGGCTTCATGCCCACCTAGGCGTTTTTGAGCTGCAAGTGGCATAGGCGTTTTTAAGCTGTAAAAAAAACCCAGGACCAGTGGGTTCTGAAAGACGTTTTTCAGCTGTAAAAACGCTCTAACGCTGAAAAACGCTCAAAAACGCTCAAAAACGTCATTCACCAACGTTTTTTAGCGTTTTTGATCCATTGAAAAAAAAAAAAAAAAAATTGAAAAAAAAAAAAAAAAAACGCTCAAAAACGCTAACGTGAAAAAACGCTCAAAAACGCTAAAAAACGCTATTGCAAAAACGCTGAAAAAAGCTGAAAAAAGTTAAAAAAAATCACTGCAAAGATACTGGCGTTTTCATAACGTTTTTTTAACAGCCTGTGTGCATGAGGGCTTATTGCTGGCAGTTGACAACTCTCCTTTAATCGCCAGCACAATCCTCTCCTGATGACAGATTCCAAAGATGACAGCTGAGCATACTTAAAGGGGCGGGGTCTCCTAGGTGTCATAATTGACCAAATCTTGACATGCCCTTATCTGGCCAATTACCTCAACTGGTAGACACCATCATTTTGTTCATTCTCAGATGTCATCCTCTGAATTTGTCATTCATGAACAAAGGCACTTGGGGACCCCCAGGTGGGCAGGGAGACATAAATACTCAAAACACAGGTTTTTGGATTTTCTTACACTTTTGCAAGGGACACTCCTGAACTGCAAGAAGCAAACAATGGGGGAGGTTGACTAAAACTGGAGCACTCAGAATCTGGTGCAGCTGTGCATGGTAGGCAATCAGCTTCTAACTTCAGGTTGCAACCTGGAAGCTGATTGGTTTCTATGAGGGGCTGCACCAGATTTTGCACCATGCAGTTTTAGTAAATAACCCTCAATAACACTAAGCTTAGGGAAAGCAGAACTCTCACTTGACATTCAGGTTGATTACAGCCCAGTAGAACTCATTTTAGAGTAGGCTAACTTCTGCTTAGGACAAGGGCCCTACATTTCAATCTGTTGTGTACATCTACACGCCACAGGATAAGACAATGGGGGTTATTTACGAAAGGCAAATCCACTTTGCACTACAAGTGCACTTGGAAGTGCAGTCGCTTTAAATCTGAAGGGGTAGATCTGAAATAAGGGGAAGCTCTGTTTATTTTATCATCCAATCATGTGCAAGCTAAAAAGCTGTTTTTTATTTTCCTTGCATATCCCCCTCGGATCTACAGCGACTGCACTTCCAAGTGCATGTGTAGTGCAAAGTGGATTTGCCTTTAGTAAACAACCCCCAATGCCTATCATTTAGAGAAAACACAAAAAAATGTGTATGCACTTGTAAGTTCCAATTACTCCCCAACATCCCCTTTGTTGATGTGTAACAAAACAATATATATTTTTGTGGTCCACATACATTAATATTTTTTTTAATGAGACTTTTTTTTTTTTTTTTTACAATTATACATTTATACTTGTATACTATAACATACAAAACACAGATTTTCAATAAGAGACATGAACAGCATAAATGAATTCCCTTAGCACATAAAAAGGAGACTGTGTGCTTGTATTAATAAACTCATGAAAGTGTATTGGTTGTCTCTCACGAGGGAACGATTAAAAAGACCCAGAAATATATTTCCAAAATAGCACTCTTGTTCTCAAACAGAGATCCCTATTCATAGAGAGGATACACTTGTCAAAACGTCCAAATGGGAAATCAAAGGATTACATAATTGTATTCATTTAGTAAAACTGGGCTTTTCTGAATAGGTCAGAATGACAGACACATTTCATTTTCCCAAAACTTAACGATGGGCTTCTTTATCATTATTATTTACCAATGTCATCAGCTGCTCCATTTGAATGAATTAATACATCAGCAAGCAGGGTTTTTCATGTCTCTTAAAGTGTATACGTGAGCAAAATAAAAAGAAAATATATATTCAGTACATCAGAAAAATTGCATATTTCCCAGTGTTTTATTCCTTTACAAATGCTCCAAGTACACAAAAATACTTATTAATCTGCCTGAAATTCAATTTGCTGCTAACTACCTGTTTGAGCTGACAGCATAGTGTCACGGTTGCACTGAAATCCCAGGCAGTATTGTCAGTCTTTCCCAGTTCTCTTTTACCGGACAAAATAGCACCTCCTCTCTTCATATACTATAAATAGTACAAGGTGGGAAGTGTATGTAATGCTAGGGAATATGTGCAGTAATCTTGGAGAAAGTAAACATTTACACTAATTAAAAATATAAAAAGGGATATTGTTTCTGAATAAAAGAAGATATCCCACAAAAATTTATATTAAAATGTTACTAAACCCATGACCCTGCATTCACTATATCTGGTCTCCCACGGTACACAGCACATGGAAATGCAATTATTTAGTAAATATAAACTTCTAAATACCTTTTCTAATCAGCAGTATGTAGCAGTCTTGTGACTTCTATGAGTGTCTGGTTAAAGCTTGTGGAAGGAGTTTTCCATTCTCCTCTGACTGTCCTATGAGGCTGCAGAACCCCTGACCCTCTGTCTGGACAGTGCTAATTAGCCATGTGCTGATCGCATTCACCCACCCAAAAAAAAAAAAAACTCTCTAGCAATAAACACCAAACTAAGCATGTGCAGCGTGCCCCTAAGGCTCTGTACTTTCAGGAGATGGATTGGGGACAGTGGAAGAAAGAAAAGATCAGAGATGACAGGATCAAACAGACTTTTTACACAATGCTCAGGATTAACCCCTTAGGTTCCACAGTGAGTATAACAAGCATGCTTTACTAGACATGTGCACACTGAAATATTTCGTTTCGGAATTTTGTTTTCATCCGAAAAATAAATTTATTTAGTTACTCCCGAAATTCGTTTTTATTTATTTTGTTTTTCGTCAAAAATTGCATATGTCCGAAAATCCAAATTAATTAAGGTCGAATCTGTCATTGAAGGCTTACGGTGTCTGTCAAATGTTCAAAGAAGATTCGACGGAGCAGCTAAACTTTACAACGCCGTATAGTTTAGCTGCTCTGTCGAATCTTCTTAGAACTTTCGACAGACACCATAAGCCAAAGATTCAACGTTTGTATGTTTTTCGCTGCTTTGTCAAATCTTCATCGTTCATGTTGAATGTATATAGTTCAAACTGAAAATGGACTGGTGATAGTGATCACTGATCAGACAGGTAACAAGATAGGGTATATAGAATCTATATAGAATCTCAATCTATAATATAGAATCTATAATAATAAATCCCCCCCCCCCACACAACACGGACAACCTTTGAGGCTATCACAACACTAGCAACACTAGTATCACTATCAAGTTCACAACACTAACACAATAGCAGCAGATTATTATGAAAAAGTTATGTTGAGCTGTAGCTTGCTTCACTATTGTTCTGCTGCTGTGCTTATGCTTAATTGCTAAATAATTCAGGTTCTCTGACAAACGGACCAGCTAAGATTGACTGTCTTCTGTGTTTGTGTGTTTCTCTCTCTGCTAGCAAATCGTAAATGAAAGTAAGTTGGCTGTACGTGTGTACTTAGTTCTAGCTATTTTACTGCTCCTCCTCTTTCGTTACAATCAGCCAATAACATTCATCATCATCATTATTTTTATTTTACTTCCCCCACCCAA
Source organism: Aquarana catesbeiana (assembly GCF_042186555.1). Classification (NCBI taxonomy): domain Eukaryota; kingdom Metazoa; phylum Chordata; class Amphibia; order Anura; family Ranidae; genus Aquarana; species Aquarana catesbeiana. The sequence continues at coordinate 406,210,374 of NC_133328.1, read as the reverse complement.
TTCCAGCAGCGATCTTTTCTCTCTATGTCAAATCTTTTCTCTCTATGTCAAATCTTTTCTCTCTATGTAGAATAATCTTGGTATAATAGAGTTAAGGTTAGGCACATTCGACCACAGGTTCGATGGACACAGATTGTTATTGTCAGCATCATGTCGAACCTCCTATCTATATCGAACTGTTGTCGCAACGAAAACGAAAATAAAGCATTTGTTTATGTCGGTTCTTTCGTTTTTCGGATTCTGCACTTTCGTTATCGTTTGTTAAAACGATAACGAAAATACCTGAAATTCGGACGAAAATGCATTCAGACGAAAACGAATGCACATGTCTATGCTTTACTGCATATACAGACTGATTTTACTGTTGTGAGTTTAGTAACACTTTAACCACTTGCCTACGGGGCACTTAAACCCCCTTCCTGCCCAGGCCATTTTTCAGCTTTCAGCGCTGTCTCACTTTGAATGACAATTGCACGGTCATGCTACACTGAACCCAAACAAATATTTTATCATTTTCTTCACACAAATAGAGCTTTCTTTTGGTGGTATTTAATCACTGCTGGGTTTTTTATTTTTTACAAAAAAAAGACCAAACATTTTGAATAAAAAATGTTTTTTTTTTTTTTCTGTCAGTAAATTTTGTAACTAATTTTTCACCTTCATTGATGTAGGCTGATGAGGCGGCAATGATGGGGACTAATAGGCTGAACTGGTGGACATTGATGAGGTGGCACTTATGGGCACTGATAAGGCGGCACTTATGGGCACTGATTAGGTGGCACTGATGAGGAGGCACTAATATGCCGCACTTATGGGCACTGATAGGTGGCACTGATATGTGGCACTGATGAGCACTGATAGGCGGCACTGATGGGCACTGATAGGTGGCACTGATGGGCACTGATAGGCAGCATGGATAGGTGGTACTGATGAGCCTTGATGGGTGGCACTGATGGGTGACACTGATGGGCATTACTGATGGGCATCGATTGACAGCAGTGATGAGCATTAATGGGCAGCACTGATAGGTGGCACTGATTGCCAGCACTGACTGGCATCACTGATTGGTGGCACTTATGGGCAGTGGTGGGCACTGATTGCTGCCACTGATAGCCCACCAATGCCAGCTATGGTGGGCACTGATTGGTGACACTGTATTGCACTATTGTAATCATTACATTGATTACATTCCTACATGTCCCCCTGTGGGGAGATGCTGCTGATCGGCTCTCCTCACACTCTGTCAGTGAGAGGGGAGAAGAGCCGATTACCGGCACTTCCTTGTTTACATGTGACTAGCTGTGACTGAACACAGGTGATCACATGGTTAAAGAACCGTGGCTCTTTACAAAGATTGGGGTCGCGGGCGTGCGAGAGCGGCCGTTCTGGGACGCCGTCATATGACGGCGTCCCAGAGCGAGAGCCGCATCGCCCCGCTGTCATTTGACGGTGGGCAAGCAGTTAATGTCCTAGGGAACCAAGTGCATGTAGCACTGGTTCCACCTAAACCTTTCTTGCTTTTGCTAAGCATGGTCAGACAGTCCCCCCAATCCATTAATGCTGCTAGCAAGGAGACAGATTTGGAAATGACAGCTCTGATCTCTGGCAGTAGAGACCAGTGCTGCCATTCACAAAGACAATTCAGCATTGCAGGCTGTCATAGACTGGACTCCTGTCACTATCATCATGACGTCACTGCCATAGGGGCCCCCAGTACCCTATAGATATAAAGGCCACAGAGGAAAGCCATGGCAGTCCACACATCTGCTCAACCCTCCTCCAGCCTACATTGGTAATGTTCCTGGTTAGTCATCCCTCTCTGCTAAATTCTGCTCTGCTCCAGTCCAGTAAATCCTCCACTGGGCCTCCCTGAAAGTCCCTACAGTCCCTGCTTACCTCACAATACAGTATTAGTCAGTGTTGCAGAGTTGTGTCATCCATCTGCAAGGGCTGTGTATGTTTACAAGCAGCTACAGATAGAGACATATCCCCACAGTACTGAGTGATCTTTCACCATTATGAATGGACAGTCAGTGCTGAAAGGGCTGTGTGATAGAGCTGCCAGTGCCGTATATGTTTACTATCAGCTGACAGCTTTTTTACAAAGCCCCAAGAGTGCTGAATGTTCATTCATAAAAAATAAAACTGCAGAAAAAGTGGTGGGAGCTCAGTGCTGGCTGTACCTCCACCCACAGGAACACCCATAAATAGGGCTTCAGAATGTGGTGGAGCTATAGCAGCCTCCATCAAGGTCACCAGAACTAGTGTCTCTATTGGAAGATTTCCCCTCTGTTCTTGTTCTGGTGTCCACTTAAAATTTTCAAAACTTTGTGACAAAAAGCAAGATCTGAAAAATACTCTCAGCAAATAGCTTGGGGTGTCTACTTTCCAAAATGGGGTAATTTTGGGGGTTTTGAGCTATCTGGGCATTTCATGGCCTCCGAAACTGTGATAGGCAGTGAGGAGTGAAATAAAAAATTTACGTCTTTAGAAAGCCTGAAGGCGGTGATTGGTTTTCAGGGTCCTTTATGCGGTTAGGCTCCCAAAAAGTCTCACACATGTGGTATCCCTGTACTCAGGAGAAGCAGCAGAATGTATTTTGGGGTGTAATTTCACATATGCCCATGTGAAAAAAAAATTCTCATTTTCCCGCAACTTGTGGCAAAATATAACATTTTCCATGGACTCAACATGTCTATCAGCAAATAGCTTGGGGTGTCTACTTTCCAAAAATGGGTCATTTGGGGGGGGGGGGGGGGTTTGAACTGTCCTGGCATTTTATGCACAACATTTGGAAGCTTATGTCACACATCACCCACACTTCTAACCACTTGAAGACAAAGCCCTTTCTGACACTTTTTGTTTACATGAAAAAATATAATTTATTTTTGCAAGAAAAGTACTTTAAACCTCCAAACATTATATATTTTTTTTAAATCAAAGGCCCTACAGATTAAAATGGTGGGTGTTGCAATTTTTTTTTCACACAGTATTTGCACAGCGATTTTTCAAATGCAATTTTTTTGGAAAAAACACACTTTTTTTTACTTTTTTTTACTTTTACTGCACTAAAACACACTATATTGCCCAAATGTTTGATGAAATAAAAAAGATCATATTATCTTGAGTACATGGATACCAAACACGACATGCTTTAAAATTGCGCACAAATGTGCAGAGGTGACAAACTACATGCATTTTTAAAAGCCTTTAAAAGCCTTTACAGGTTACCACTTTAGATTTACAGAGGAGGTCTACTGATAAAATTACTGCCCTCAATCTGACATTTGCGGTGATCCTCACATGCATGGTGCAATTGCTGTTTACTTATGACACCAGAACGACGCTTGCGTTCACCTTTGCGCGTAAGCACGGGGAACAGGGGTGCTTTTTTTTTTTTTGCTTTTTTTTATTATTTATTTTGCTTTTTTATTTTATTTTTAAACTGTTCCTTTCATTTTTTTTAATCATTTTTATTGCTTATCTCAGGGAATGTAAATATCCCCTATGATTGCTATAGAAAAAATTGGGGTCTATTAGTCCCTAGATCTCTCCTCTGCCCTCAAAGCATCTGACCACACCAAGATCGGTGTGATAAAATGCTTATATCCGGCCAAACCTAAGTCATAAAATGCTCATAGCTTCTGGTTTCTTAGGCCATAGAGATGATTGAGCCATTTTGGTCTCTGATCAGCTCTATGGTCAGCTGGCGGAACCCCCGGCTGCATTCTCGGGTTCCCTGTTTGAACAGGAGGGCCAGAGAAAACCATGGAAGATGGTAGTGGTGGACGTTCCTACCTTTCTAAAAGCAGTCTAATTAGCCATTAGGATTGCTTTTACATGAAAGCCAACCGCTGGCTGAAAAGAATGATACCAAGATGATACCTAAACCTGCAGGCATCATTTTGGTATAACCACTCAAAGTCCAGCAACATACCAGCACATCGCTGGTCCTTGTTGGGCATACGTTGTAATGTTCTTTTTTTCATGCAGCCCGTGGCTGAACGAAAAAAAGAGATTGATCGTGGGTATGCCCACCATTAGAATACTGCCCTTCATCCACCCACTTCTAATGATGGACATACATGCAACATTTATTTTTTAACTGTAGTGGTGAAATCACCTTCTACAGCACTGGAATCGCTGAATTACGTATCGTGAGAGCAAACGCTGTTACTGTCAAGATAAATAAATCAGTGCTGCAGCTGAATGGCCTAAAAAATATATGCCAAAGCATGGGGGCAATCTGCCCCTAATGTTAGGAGCAAATCGCTCCTCCACTCCTGCCCCCATGCTTCGGCATATATGCTCTTTTTTTATCTGTGGTGGTGAAATCACCTCCAACAGCGCTGGAGCCACGGCTTTACGTATCAGGGGAGCAAATGCTGTTGCTGTCAAGATAAATAAATCAGTTCTGCAGCTGAATGGCGTACCTGCTAAGCAAATGATGGTTAACAATGAAACAAAGTAACATTACAGTATAACAGTAAAACTTACCATACCTGCAAAGCAAATACAATAAAGCATAGTAAAAATAAAAAATTTTTAACGCAATCTGTGCCTAAAAAATATATGCCAAAGCATGGGGGTAATCCGCCCCTAATGTTAGGAGCAAATTGCTCCTCCACCCCTGCCCCCATGCTTCGGCATATATGCTCTTTTTTTTAACTGTGGTGGTGAAATCACCTCTGACAGCGCTGGAGTCACGGTTTTATGTATCGTGGGAGCAAATGCTGTTCCTGTCAAGATAAATAAATCAGTGCTGCATCTGAATGGCGTACCTGCCAAGAAAATGATGGTTAACAATAAAACAAAGTAACATTACAGTATTATGCCCCGTACACACGGTCGGACTTTGTTCGGACATTCCGACAACAAAATCCTAGGATTTTTTCCGACGGATGTTGGCTCAAACTTGTCTTGCATACACACGGTCACACAAAGTTGTTGGAAAATCCGATCGTTCTAAACGCGGTGACGTAAAACACGTACGTCGGGACTATAAACGGGGCAGTGGCCAATAGCTTTCATCTCTTTATTTATTCTGAGCATGTGTGGCACTTTGTCCGTCGGATTTGTGTACACACGATCGGAATTTCCGACAACGGATTTTGTTGTCGGAAAATTTTATCTCCTGCTCTCCAACTTTGTGTGTCGGAAAATCCGATGGAAAATGTCCGATGGAGCCCACACACAGTCAGAATTTCCGAAAACACGCTCCGATCGGACATTTTCCATCGGAAAATCCGACCGTGTGTACGGGGCATAACAGTAAGACATACCATACCTGCAAAGCAAATACAATAAAACAGTAAAAATAAAACAGAGAGAGACAAATATATATAGAACAATAGTGAGCGAACAATAGAGCGGACATTAGAGAGTGAACATAAGAGAGAGAACAATAGAGAGAGAGAAGAAGAATAAAACCACAACTATTTTTGTCTTTTTTATTTTATATTTTTTGTGTTTTTTTTCACTTTTTTCACTTTTCTAAAAACTGTAAACTGAACATTGCAGATTAGGGTCTCTCAAAATGTGATGGCCATCACATCTTTCGAGACCCTGTGTTAGTGTGCCCTAGGACTGTGTAGTGCTGTACCCTACGCTAATACTCCACTAGTGTGTGGTAACGCTTGAAACAGTCACCGATGCAGAGACCAGGTTGGTCAGAACAGGAGGGACAATAAAAGCGGGTGTCACGCCTAAATCCGCGTTTTCTGCAGACACAACATCTTCTTTGGAGTGTTCTTTGGGTAGGGGTACCAGGGAAGACATATGGAAAATGCCTCTCATGCAGCCGCCTCACTGCATTTGCTTTGGGAAGGTGGGCCATAGCACCATCTGGAAACAGAAGGGCTGTGACAATCTCTTCCTGGAATATGAGGAAGGATCCAGTCCATCCTGAAGCTTTGTATAGCACAAAAGCGTTCAGCAGAGCCAATTGAAATAAGTATACAGACACTTTTTTGTACCAGCGTCTGGCCTTACGGGCAATTAGGTACGGCGCTACCAACTGGTCGTTGAGGTCCACTCCTCCCATATTAAGGTTGTATTCATGGACACAGAGGGATTTCTCCACAACACCAGTCGACGTAGGATTTTGGACTGTCGTATCTGTGTGAAGGGAGGATGGAACGAAAACATTCGGTGAATCCCTCCACTTCACTGCTAACAAATTATTACACTTCAAGCAGGCTCTCTCACCCTGTCTAATTCGGGATTCTACAAGCCGTTGGGGGAAGCCCTGGCGACTAGATCACTTGTGCCACATGAGCCAATTCCATAATCAAAAAGGTGACTAAAAAGTGGCACGCTCGTGTAATAATTAAGTGGTACCCCTTCCCGAATAAGGGTGACACCAAGTCCCACACAATCTTACCAGCGCTCCCTATCTAATCTGGGCAGTTCTCCAGCTCTACGTGACTATCTTTTCCCTTGTAAACCATAAAACGATATGTATAGCCTGTTGCCCTGTCACAGAGCTTATACTTCTTGACCCCATATCTGGCACGCTTGCTGGGAAGATACTGTTTGATAGACAAGCGTCCAGAAAACGTAATCAGCGACTCATCAACGCAGACAAATTGATCAGGAGTAAACAAGGCGGCAAACTGTTGGAAGTGGTTTACGAGGGGCTGAATTTTGTAGAGCCAATCAAATCCAGGGTCACCCCGAGGACGACATAGTACATTGTCATTGAAATGCATGAACCGCAAGATCTGCTCGTATCGTATCCTGGTCATGAAGGCAGGTAACACGGACATATGGTGAATTGGGTCAGTGGACCAATATGACCGCAACTCACTCTTTTTAGTTATGCCCATGAGGAGGGATAGGCCCAGGAAGGTCTTAAATTCAGAGACCGTAATAGGTCTCCAATCTCTGGCGAGGGTCAACTGGGGATTAGCGGCGATTAATTGACCAGCATACAAATTGCTTTGGTCCACAATAGATCTGTAGAGATCTTCTGTGAAAAACAGCAAATAAAAATCAAGTGACATAAAATCAACTGTTTCCACCTGAATTCCGGGTTGGCCAGTGAATGGGGGAAGTATGGGTGCTGTAGAAGTGGTGGGGTCCCAATTAGGATTGGCAAATGCAGCGGGAAGGGCACTATGGGTTCGACGGGCCTGTGTTTGTCTTCTTCTTGGTGGCAGCGGGACACTACTTGTGCTAGCCACCTCGCCAGCTTGAATTGCACTTATGGGACTCGCCACGTCACCAAGTGTTACTGCAGTGTTGGATGTACGACCAGGAAGTACTAGGCCGCTGGTGCTTGCCAGTTCACCAGAAGGATGAGCGGCACTAGTACTGGCTCTCTCTCTGCTCCATATGAGAGCCCTGCGGTTCTTGCACCTCAACGACAGAAGAAGAACGGGGTCGTGTATGCCTGACCTTGGCAGGGACCACTACTCCGTTGTCAGAGCTATCTGTCAGGGTGCCGCTGCTGTCTACCGGTTCATATTCTGAGCCTGAATCTGACAGATGAGTGACTTCCTCTTCACTATCTGTCATGCTCAGAAATGTGTAGGCCTCTCCACTAGTGTACCTTCGATTTTACATTTTGGTCTCTAAATTTTCTGGTACAATAGTGAGACTCACAGGAAAAAGAGCTCCTGACTGTCAGCGACTGCTTAAAACACTACAAAAAAAACTGTTAGCGTTCACAGGGATCAGGTCTGACTCTGCGAACGCTGCAGTTATGTGTTTTGTGTTTTTGTAAGTGACAGGGATCGATTGATACTGCACTTGGGTGGGCTGGGCGGAGGGGCTAAAAGCAGGTGCTAGCAGGTATCTGGGCTGATCCCGCTAACACTGCTTTTGGGAACCCTATACTGCTGGGGACGCTAATATAGATCTGATCAGATCGGATATCAATCTGTTCAGACACTATACTACTAAGGGAGGTGTATGGTGCGTGCTTGGGTGTTAGCGCTGCTGTCACTAATCTGACGCTGCCTGGGGCGACGCACCACCAGGTGATCAGGGGGTTAAACCTTTATTTAGGTAATATACAGCGGGTGCCCTGGCGCTATAAAAAAAACTAACTAACCAGCGTCACCCGTGACGCTCATACAGTGATAGGGGGTGATCAAGGGGTTAAACATTTATTAGCGGGGTCCTTAGACCTATCCGGGCCTACCACTAAGTAACCTAACACTGATTTTTGTCACTAATGACACCAGTACAGTGATCAAAATAAAATATGAACACTGCACTGGGTGACACAGTGACAGGGGGTGAAGGGGTTAACTGGGGGGTGATCGGGGGTGGCAAGTGTACCTACGTGAACTGGGGTCAGTGTAGTGTTGGTGCACTTACTCTGAGATGTCGTCTCTCCTCTCTCTGGAACAAAAAGACTTCCACGAGGAGAGATGACGTCACTTCCCCTGCTGTGTTTACACTTACACATGCAGGGGAAGGATCTCATTCGCCAGGAGTGATCACCAGGTTCAGGCCAGATACCATTGGCCTGGGCCTTTGGATTGATTGTTTCTGGATCTAATCCGATCGTCGCGGCCTCTGAGGAGCAGTTGGGGCCAACCTGCCGCAGTATAACTGCGGTGGCTGGTCCGGAACCAGTTAACCTTTTCAGCCCCAGAAGGATTTGCCCCCTATCCGACCAAGCCATTTTTTGCGATATGGCACTGCTTTCCTTTAACAGACAATTGAGTGGTTGTGCAACATTGTACCCAAACAAAATGTATGTTCTTTTTTCCCCACAAATAGAGCTTTCTTTTGGGGGTATTTGATCACCTCTGCGTTTTTTATTTTTTGCGCTATAAACAAAAAAAGAGCGACAATTGTGCAAAAAACACATTATTTTGTAGTTTTTGCTATAATAAATATCCCAAAATAATTTAAAAAAAAACACATTTTTTCCTCAGTTTAGGTCGATTTGTATTCTTCTACATATTTTTGGTAAAAAAAAAATCGTAATAAGCGTATATTGATTGGTTTGTGCAAAAGTTATAGCGTCTACAAAATAGGGGATAGATTTATGTCATTTTTATTATTATTATTTTTTTAACTAGTAATGGCGGCGAGCTGTGATTTTTATCAGGACTGCGACCTTGTGGCGGACAGATCAGACACTTTTGACACTATTTTGGGACCATTGACATTTATACAGCGATCAGAGCTAAAAATAGCAATTGATCACTGTATAAATGTCACTGGCAGGGAAGGGGTTAACACTAGGGGGCGATCAAGGGGTTAACTGTGTTCCCTGGGTATGTTCTAACTTTAGGGGGGATGGGACTAACTAGGGGAGAAGAGAGATCAGTGTTCATACTTAGTATGAACACACGATCTCTCTCCTCTCCACTGAGAGAACCGGGATTTGTGTGTTTACACATATGGATCCCGGTTCTCGCTCTGTCACGAGCGATCACGGGTGTCCGGCGGTCATCGCGTCCGCTGGGCATGCGCATCGGCTCAGGGGACGCACGGTGGGCGGGCGAGTGATGTCTTAAAGGAGCAACGTACAGCTATGGCGATTTGCCCAGCCGAGCCAACCTGCTGACTGCAGCAGCTGGTCGGCTAGTGGATAAAAAGTAAGTTCACTTTTGTACACTTTTTTTTTTCTAAATTCCATCCCCCCTATGCACCAATATAGCATTCATGTTCTTTTTTGCAAAAATACCAAAGCTTTCCATAAAATCCCTACAGTCACTTACTTTTATTGTCCTCCTCCATGTTTCTAGACGTTTCCATTAGTAATGTCTTCTTCCTGATCAGACTTTAGGTCATGACACAGGAAGGAGTTGACCAGCTGACCTCATTAGCATACACCCTGCATTATCCACCCACCCATTCTCAGGTGCATGTTTTTTAAATGAAATGCAATCAATTAGTGATCACCCTTCTCACTAAATACACAATCAGATTGCACAGTGTATGGCCATCTTTATACAAGTACATAGGAGGGAGTGGACAGAAACACTCAGCTGTCAAGCCCCATTCACAACTCTGCATAGCGGGAACTCACATTCCCACATGCGTTTTTTTGTTTTTTAAGCGAAGGGGGATGCGTTTTGGAGCATTTTCACTCATCACACATTGAGGCAGCCCATCCACCTACACACAGCAGTCACCCCAAAGAAGCTTCAGAACTTTTTTTTAGAGTGGAGCTTGGTGCGTTTTTACTGCGATTTTTTGGTGCAGCACATTTCTGAAATGCAAAGAAACGCACCAATGTGAATGGAGCCTAGTTGTTCTTGTGTTACTGCACCAATTTCACTTTCAGGCCCATTCACATCTAGCATAGTGGGAGTGCAAATTTTATGCCTCGTTTTTCCTGTGACACTCATAGGGCAGCCTGTTGATTTCAATTGGCTGTACTACATGTGGTTAATGGGACATTTTGGCATTTTGTGGGTTGTGTGTTTTTTACTGTGTGTTTTGCAGCATTTGCCCCTCGTTTTTTCACATGGCAAAATGTGTGTTTGCTACTGTGTTTTGGTGTGCCGTTAACAATTAATGGCCTTGAAAGCGCAACTAGTAATTTTAGGCGTATAAACATGGCCATACACTATACAATCTGATTGTATATTGTGTATTTAGTGAGAAGAGCGCTCACTGATTGATTGCATTTCATTTAAAAAACGTGCACCTGGGAATGGAAGGGTAGATGATGCAGTCTGATCAGGAACAAGACATTACTAATGGAAATGTCTGGAAACGTGGATTAGGACAAGAAAAGTAAGTGAATGTAGATTTAATGGAAAGCTTTGATATTTTTGCAAAAAAAGGTACACGAATGCTATATTGGTGCATAGGGGAGCTGGAATTTAGGAAAAAAAAAGGTGTACATAGGTGAACAAAAGTGTACAAAGCTGAACGCCAGGAAATTAGCCACTTTGTAAAATCTGTTGGATTACTAGGGGTTAAGTCTAATGAAGTGCATGCCACAATGTGGATTTCTCTCTTTAATTTATTATTGACATTTTTACTGAGTGCCAGGAGCATAGCTGTCACTATACTTCCATGCTGGACCTTTCTAAATAAAAGAGATAAGTCACAAGGTGGTATGCATCTCATTAGACTTAAAGGGGTTGTAAAGGTTTGTGTTTTCTTTCACCTTAATGCATCCTATGCATTAAGGTGAAAAAACACCTGTTCCCGGGAACTTGACCTGCCGGGGACGCGATCTCTCTCTGCCCAGGGTTCTCGGCTCTTGATTGGATAGATTGATAGCAGAGCAGCCATTGGCTCCCAAATCCAATGACGCGAGAGCTGGGGGGCGAGGCTGAGTCCTGTATTCGGCCTCTATGGACGACGAATGCTGGACTCAGGAGCGCGCCCACAAGGTAACCCCCTCGGGGAAGCGCTTTGAGGGGGTTATCAGATGTGGGGAGGAGCCGCAAGAGCCGCCAGGGGACCCCAGAAGAGCATTTTTAGGGCCATTCTGTGCAAAACAAGCTGCACAGTGGAGGTTAATATGATATGTTTGTTATTATTATTTTTTTTTTAACTTTACAATCACTTTAACTTATAGTAAGCCACACAATTTATAAAGTGGCTTCATTCCTGGCTGCCTCAGCTTTAATCATTACTCTGTAATTTGAAAATGATAAAGCATTAAAGCTGAGTATATTATAGAAATTTCATTTTTATCATGTTTTTGGGCTGGAGTCCTGCTTTAAGTGTATACACAGAGACTACAACACAAGCCAAGCCAATGTTATATCTATAGCATAACATAATGTATGCAGGTGCAGACTATTTACGAATAAAGAAATTTCTTCCGGGTGTATACATTACATATTCTATATAGTGATATTATTCTGTGTTTAAAACTGTCAGACATTATTGTAACATTTCACTGGCTCATTTGTATGTATGGTGCTTATCCAGTTTGCATAGAGTCCTTCATAACAGATCTACTTCACATGTACAGTGCTCAAGGCTCTATACCATGATTTGTTTATAATAGCTGATGGCTATGTTTTATGCAGCTTAGCAATATTCCAAATCAAATAAATCACCAATGGAAAAAAATGGGTAGGCGCTATGGATTGATAGAGACAGTGACAAGCCTCTAACCTTTTCCTTCTTTAATATTTTTAGTTGCACTTTTGGGTTTTGACTGCTGTGGTTCATCGGCCTTTAATATCTTTTTTCTACAGTCCAGTGGGCTGAGAAGATAAAGCAGGTACCTCCTAAAGATTGTCCCTTCATCCAGACTATGAATAGCTCATGACTGAAACTCATCCATCTGTATTTTATCTAGATCAGCCAGAAAGCTGCTCATATGTCCGGCATAGTAAACAATTCTTTAGGCCTAATTTACTTTTTAGAATGTATAGCTTCCCAGCTTGCTTGTTCCATAATCCTTTCTCTTACCTTATAGAGAGTCATTTTCTAACTGAACAACATTAATTTTTACTTTTTTTCAAATGAACAAGTGAAACAGCTACGATTTTTTTTTTTTCATTTCTTGCACAGGATCAGATGTTTGAACCAGGGGGTTGAACAAAAAAAAATGACTCGACTTCCCCATCCACATATTCCATTTGAATGCAGAAATCTCACTGTAGTGCACATTCGATTAGTTTACTTTTGATGAATTTGTTTTTTAATTTAGACTGGCTTCACACTGAGGCGGTTTTCAGGCGTTTTAGCGCTAGAAATAGCCTCTGAAAAGCGCCTGAAAATCGCCTTCCAGTCATTGCAATGGGTCTTTTCACACTGCGGCAGTGTGCTTGCGGGACGTTACAAAAAGTCCTGCAAGCAGCATCTTTGGGGCGGGTTGGATGTAAATAGCGCTCCCAAAACGCTCCTGCACCATTGCAATGAATAGGCGGAAGCACTGTAAAACAGGTCTTTTTTGTGGGTTTTTTAGGTCATGTTGTCACAAAAAAATGGCCTGCTAATGCCCGAAAACCATTGCAAAAGCACCGCTAACACACAGCTAAAGCACAGTAAAAACAACCGCCATTTTATCCGCACTCTGGTGTGACTCAATCTTCCTTTGACTCTGTGGGGGAAATTAAAGTGATTGTAAAGTCTATTTTTTTTCCTATAAAAATAACAAACATGTTGTACTTACCTGCTCTGTTGCAGTGGTTTTGCACAGAGCAGCCCGGATCCTACTCTTCTTGGGTCCCTCTTCTGTGATCCTGGCCCCTCCCTCCTGTTGAGTGCCTCCACAGCAAGAAGCTTGCTATGGGGGCACCTGAGCCCAGTCACAGCTTCCTGTCTCCATTCAGACACGAAGCCCTGACTTGGACCCTCCCTCTCCTGATTGGCTAGCTGACTTTGATTGACAGCAGAAGGAGCCAATGGCACCATTGCTGTGTCACAGCCAATCAGAAGGGAGAATCTCGGATGGCTGAGACACTCGTGGACATCACTGGACATACTGTAGATGGACCTCAGGTAAGTATTAGGGGGGCTGAGGGGGGCTACTGCACACAGAAGGCTTTAGTAGTTTAGATTACATTAAGGCCGGGTTCACACTGGTACGACACGACAGTTGTACCACTTTGGATCCGACTTTGCCCTGCGACTTGAATTCTGACATGCGTATGACTTCAATAAACAGGGATCCGACTTTGATACCATACAATACCAGGCACTGTGTATGGTAGGAATCTTTAGAGGAAACTCCACGTCAAATTAAAAAAAAAAACGGCATGGGTTCCCCCTCCAAGAGCATACCAAGCCCTTCAGTCTGGTATGGATTTTAAGGGGAACCCCCACGCCGAAAAAATGGCATGGGGGTCCCTCAAAATCCATACCAGACTCTTATCTGAGCACACAGCCCGGCATGTCAGGAAAGGGGGTGGGAACGAGCGAGTGCCCCCCTCCTGAACCGTACCAGGCCACATGCCCTCAACATGGGGGGATTGGTGCCTCTTCCCGACAACCCTGGCCCTTGGTTGTCGGGGTCTGCAGGCAGGGAGCTTATCAGAATCTGGAAACCCCATTTAACAAAGGGGGCCCCAGATCCTGGCCCCCCACCCTATGTGAATGAGTATGGGGTACATTGTACCCCTACCCATTCACCTAAAAAAATTGTCAAAAATAAAACATATTACACAGGTTTTTAAAGTAATTTAATAAGGCAGCTCCGTCATATCTTCCAATCTCCTCTCCCCTCTCCGGCTCTTCTGTGTCCTCTGCTGACATCTTCTCACATCTTCTGCCTCTGTCGGTTCTTCTCCCCTCTCCGGTTCTTCTCTGCTCTCTCTCTGTCCGCTGTCTTCTGACGGGTCTCCTCCTCTGTCTTCTTGCTCTTTTGCTCGCTCTTTTGCCTGGTCTTCTCCGCTGTCTTCTCCCTCTGTTCTTCTTCCGATGTTGACTCGATGCTCTCTCCCGCTCTGATGCCGGGTGTGCGGTGTGCCACTACTTATATTGGCATGGGGCAGGGTCACCGTGTGACGTCATCCAGAGACCCCACCCCTTATGACGTCACCACCCGGGGCATGACGTCATAAGAGGCGTACCTACAATGACCCCGCTCCATGCGGAAAAGACAGCGGAGAAGACCGGGCAGAAGACCAGGCAAAAGATTGAGCAAAAGAGCAAGCAAAAAAACGAGAAGACAGCGGAGACCCAGCAGAAGACAGCAGACAGAGGGAGAAGAACCGGAGAGAGAGAAGAGAAGAACCGGAGAAGGGAGAAGAACTGACAGAGGCAGAAGACGTCAGCAGAGGACACAGAAGAGCAAGAGAGGGGAGAAGAGATTGGAAGAGACAACGGAGTTGCCTTAAATTACTTTAAAAACCTATGTAATGTGTTTTATTTTTGAAATTTTTTTTTAGGTGAATGGGTAGGGGTACAATGTACCCCAAACTCATTCACATAGGGTGGGGGGCCAGAATCTGGAAACCCCCTTTGTTAAAGGGGCTTGCAGATTCCGATAAGCCCCTGCCCGCAGACCCCGACAACCAACGGCCAGGGTTGTTGGGAATAGGCCCTTGTCCTCATCAACATGGGGAAAAGGTGCTTTGGGATGGGGGGGCACCAGGCCCCCCCCTGCCCCAAAGCACCCACCCCCCATGTTGAGGACATGCGGCCTGGTATGGTTCAGGAGGGGGTGCTCACTTGTCCCCACCCCCTTTCCTGACCTGCCGGGCTGTGTGCACGGATAAGGGTCTGGTATGGATTTTGGGGGATCCCAATGCTGTTTTATCAGCGTGGGGGGGTTCCCCTGAAAATCCATACCAGACAGAAGGGCCTGGTATGCTCTTGGAGGGGGAACCCATGCCGTTTTTTTTTTTTTAATTTGGCATGGAGTTCCTCTTCAACATCATCAAGTCGCATGCCAAAGTTGGGTCAGTTAAGACAGCGATCTGACTTTGATCCGACTTTAGTGATATTCAATGGGCTGAAGTAGGATCAAAATCAGACCAAAATAGTGCAGAGAGCATTTTCAAAGTCGGACCGACTTGTGTTGGACCAGTTAAGATTGCTCCCATAGGGAAACATTGATTTTCACACGTCATGCGAAGTGAGCTCCCAATGCCAGAGCGTTTGTCGTACCAGTGTGAACCCGGACTAAGATAAAAAACCTTCTGCCTTTACAACCCCTTTAACTAAGACTGGTGCACACAGAAACTGGTGCAGCTGTGCATGGTAGCCAATCACCTTTCCAGGTTTTATTTTCAAAGCTTAATTGAACAAGCTGAAGTTAGAAGCTAATTGGTTATTATGCACAGCTGCACCAGTTTTTGTGTGCACCAGCTTTAGTAAATCTCCCCGTGCTAAATTTGGTAGCTCTTCCTTGCCAACTCCTCTCTCTTCTCATCGTCATACTTATCTAAGGTTTACTGTAGTTCTGTGATTTTCTACTGTAACATCTGAAGGCACTTACATCATTGAGCTCCTAAGACTATGCATATGGGCTTCTTATGCAGCAATCTCATTTCCATTTTGATACTATTCACTCACTAGTAAGTTGTCCTCTGAACTTCATACATTATGAATAATTCACCAAAACCTAAATTGGAACTAAACCTACAAGTAAAAAAAGTGTAAGGAAGCAACTCTTTACTGCAGAAGGAACATGCTATGTCTCTTCTGCAATATGACAAACTTACCTGTCCAGTCATAATCTTCAGTTGTTATACATTGAGCTATGCATGCGCAGCTCAGCGGACACTTCCGACACATTGCGGTGGTTCCAGAATGAATGACTCCTGTGTACTCCTGTGTACTTGAGCAGGAATCACATCATCCTCCACCTGCCAATCAAGAGGCCGAAGACCTGGCACCCGGAAGAACCACTGGGGGGGTTTCAGCAGCAGGCGAGGGACTCAACGATTGCATTGCTGGTAAGTGGAAGTTCCAACTTTAGTTTTACTTTAACACAAGGATAATGCTCTCTAACTTACCCATGCAACTGTAATCAAATCTCATTGGCTGGAAATAACTTTTTAAGAATAAGTGTACTTATCCTGGTGTGTTACCTTAATTAATTGAGACTTAAAGATTATAGACTTTTAAGCAGATATAGAATGGAAGGCACAGTAGCGTTACTGCATTTCACAGATGTGTTTTTATTAAATTTGATGCATCTTGTGAATAACTTACATTCTTTTCATTATAACACAGGAGCACAGTGTCCAAAAAAAATATGCAGCTAGTGAATGACACTTGCGTGTCTTAACAACATTTTTAATATTATTCACCATCCTTTAAAGATGAGCTCAATGCAATCACATCAGTGCAGAACTGAAATACATATACGTGAGCTGGTTTTCCTGCCAAATAATTAGTATTTCGATTCAGCAAGTTGTGTAATTCTGGCATCCCTGCAAATAATACAGCCAGATTGTAATTGTGAGACAGTGATTTCACTTTTCACCACTGCAGTTAAAAAATATAGGTTGAAAAAGTTACTTATCTTACCTACTGATAGGACAATTAAGGAGTAGCAAGCTAATTCATTCATTAATTCATTCATTAATTCATTCATTCTTCATTCGTTCATTTTTGTGTTTCCACTTTCTATGCTGGCAGTGCCAGATTGACAGCATTGTGCAGTTCAAGACAACCCTGGCAGGCTCAGAACATGTGAGTTCAGTGCAGAGGACTACAGGAAGCTAAAGACATATCCAGCAACTGATACTAGCTGTATTATCCTTTACAGCCAGGCAGGCTGGCTTTTGTTAGCCTCTGTTTGAACAGCAGTTGCCTTGGTGCTGCACACGTGATCAGTTATGACACCAGCTATTTGATGACCTGACAGTTCAGTTGCAAGCACAAGCAACTGTGACAGTTTCCAGTTATGCCTTGATTGTAACTGTTTTGAAAAACAGTTAAATCAATGGATTTAGTTCCGCTTTAGGAGGGTTTATATACTTTTTAATGAATATGTACTGGAATAACTGGTTTATTTTGCTATCTGCCTGACGTTTAGCTCCAAAATACAGACAATCTTTTTTTTCTTACTTTCTCAAAAGTCTTCGCAAATAATAGGCCTGATTTATTTCACCATATGTGCGCATGCTGTCGCACCGGTGTCTTCACAAGGCAGGCCTAAAACACAATCATATTGTCATAGTATTTACAGTTCTTGCAGACACATGCACATCTGTTATAGTATCCATATTGCAAATTTACTAAGAATTGTTGTATATTAACCACAGTACACTCCAGCGTGCAAATATACAACAGCTAATGCCGACAGCCCTAAAACAAAAATGGGCTTTCTTCTAATGTTTTTAGGCTAATTGTTAATGGCATCATATGCACAATTCACACAGGAATAAGATGGCATGAACAGGATCACTAAAGACAACAGGAAAACATTTCTAACAGGAAAAAAGCTACAATCAATGCTACGTGGAGGGTACATATGTAATGCACATGTACTATATGCAACATAGTATTACGTGACCCTGTTGCCAGACCATTCATTTCAAGAACAATCTTCCCATAATATGTGCATTTAACATTTTTAAAATGGAATTCCTGCCTAACACCAGCTTTTATCATCCTATGTAAAAAAAAAGATGTGTATACTTACCTTTATTCAGCCCACTCCGGTCCAGTCATATGATCCCACAGCTCTGTCTCCCCGGTATCAGGGAGTGCTTAACAATGGCTAGGAATTCCTGGGAGCGGTGACGTCACCCATAGGCTCCCATAGCCCAACCATTGTTGTTCACATTGTTGTTGGTGCTGTGGGATCATGTGACTGGAATGGAGTGGAATGAAAAAAGTATATACATCTTTTTTACATAGGTTAGACAGGACAGGGAGCAAGAGAGGGGAGGCGACATTTTTAAGAATAGTTAGTGCTAGGAAGGAATTCCACCTTAAAATGTTACTAAACCCAGGACCCTGCATTCACTATATCGGGTCTCCTACAGTACACAGAACATGGAAATGCAATTATTTTAGTGAATATAAACTGCTAAATACCTTTTCGCATCAGCATTATATAGCAGTCTCGTGACTTCTATCAGTGCCAGGTTAAAGCTTGTAGGAGGAGTTTTCATACTGCACTGGCTGTCCTATCATGACCCCTGACCCTCTGTCTGGACAGTGCTGATTGGCCCTGTGCTGATCACATGCACCCTCCCAAGAAAAAAAAAATCTCTAGCAATACACACCAAACTGAGCATGTGCAGCCTGACTCCACTAACTTGTCTTATCTGGACATGTTTTGGAGTCAGTGGAAGAAGAGGAGGATCTGTGCATATAGGATCAAACTGTCTTTTTACACAATCCAGAGCATTAACCCCTTAGGTTCCACAGTGAGTATCTCAAGCATGCTTCACTGCATATACATACTTTACAGATTTTACTGCTGTGGGTTTAGTAACACCCGTAAAAACTTCACTAATGTAGACACCCAAAAGCCCCGAAACTGCTGCTGAGTGCTGCTGTCTTGAATGTGAAGACAGAAGCCCCAGGAGACTCAAGTGACATTCTATAGTGTTCCCCTTCACTCCTCCCCTGGCAGCTACATAAAGGGTTAAATAGGGAGGTAAGCTTAGAGGTGGAGATGCTTGGACAGCACAGACAGCAATTAGGCACGGCCAAGGAAAGAATGATGCGGTAGGAAAGAGGAGGCTGTTCTAGGTGATTGACACTTTCTGGATTGTAAACTTCCCAGCAAGTTTAGAGACACATTGCAAGTGAATAACACATAATAATAGAAATGAAAAATGCTATAAGTAATGCATTTAAAGCTCAACTCCAGGCAAAAAAAAAGTTTTTCCATGCAGTAAGGCTGTGTCTGCACTGCATGTGCTAACTGCTCGTTTTGTCCAGGGGCAACCAGAAAGCTGTTTACTCAACCAATTCTTTGCTTCAGTGGCAAATTCTGCAGGTGAACTGTTCCTAACGTCTTCATGTCCAGAGCAGGTCTATGGTCGTGATGACACCAGTAACAGTCCACCGCACAATACCGCTAGACCGCTGGGTGGCAGGACCTGCAGGGACCAGTCTTGCACTTGGGGGGATCAGAGGATTAGGTAAGTATATCTCCGCTCTTCAATCCCCTAGACAAAATCGAGCAGTTAATCCATGCATGGGGGGGCACAGCCTCATAAGGGAAAAAATTTGCCCGAAGTTCAGCTTTAAAATTCCTGGATTTGTCCGTTCTCTTATCTTTACATTTTTTATGTTGGTAAAAGTGTATCTGTAGCCTCCCTAGCGGTATGATTATGTCAGATTTTTGAATCTCAAAGCAGTACATTGTTTTGCATAGAAATTTGGCGTTTTATATTGTAGGCCTGGAATTCTTAGTAATAACATACAAATCTGTCCGAACAAAAGTCTAGTAGATATCCCATGTATGATAACATTTGAAACACGAAATCATAAATTATAATATAATAAATAACTATAAATAATTATAAAAAATAATAATATAATAATAATAACATTAATTTCCCCACGTTTCACTATCGCTCAGTTCTGCAAGTGTTCTAATTTACTATTGTTTTCTAGCTGGTCTAAAACCACTTTTGATGTAAAGGGACACTTTTTGGTTGCCATGGACAATCTCAAGTTTCCAGGCAGAAAGAACAGTATACATAATATAAAACTGCATGCAGGGCACTGGACAAAGCATTAGGGACAAAAGGGAGGTGAAATTATTTGATACAGTAATGTAATCTGTCAGATTACAGTGTACTGTATGTGTTATGTTTTTGTACTTTTTGAATTTGCCGCCGGGCTCTGCCTCTAATGCGTCACAACGCTCACAGGGAACGGAGCCCGGAACACACAGCATCAGGAGGAGGATCCAACAGAGGAGACAGTGGGGGGGACAACGCAGGATTCTGGTGACAAGGTAAGTTACCTGGACAAGGATCCTGCAATGCAATCCTGAGGTTCGAGATTACCGCTAATAGTACTGAATTTTAACCCCGAGCCACAGCCTGGGAGGTTAATGTGTAGAATTAGGCTTTGATCACAGTAGGTGCACATGCATGGTTTGGGAATGGAGGTTGATAAATACTCTTACATTGCCTTGCCTGTGCCAGCAGCATGGCATAAAAGCCTTTTGGAGCCTTTACTATATCTTTGTGAGCAACCATATTGCTTGTCATTTTGTACTTTTTTTATCAGGGGTGGCCCGTGCATTGTGGGCGCATGGGTGCCGCCCACCCTAATCCCTGTCGCCACCTCCATATCCATGCGCCCGGCCCCTTTCAGGACGTCGGATGCGCGGACTCCTATGGCAGCGTGGGAGGGGGTGGTTTTTTTTTAAGCACCTGATTAGAGCCTGAGGCAGTGGCTGCGTATTATGGGCACAGAGGCTGCATATGGTGGGCACAGAAGCTGCATATGGTGGGCACAAAAGCTGCATATGATTTGCACAGAAGCTGCATATGGTGGGCACAGAAGCTGCATATGATTGGCACAGAAGCTGCATATGGTGGGCACAGAAGCTGCATATGATGGGCACAGAAGCTGCATATTGTGGGCACAGAAGCTGCACATGATGGGCACAATGGCTGCACAGATGGGCACAGCGGCTGCATATGATGGGCACAGAAGCTGCATATGGTGGGCACAGAAGCTTCATATAATAGGCACATAGGCTGCATATGATGGGCACAGAAGCTGCATATGGTGGGCACAGAAGCTGCATATGGTGGGCACAGAAGCTGCATATGGTGGGCACAGAGGCTGCATATGATAGGCAAAGAGGCTGCGTATGATGGGCACAATGGCTGCATATAATGGGCACAGAGGCTGCATATGATGGGCACAGTGGCTGTATGTGGTAGGAACAGTGGCTGCATGTGGTAGGCACAGTGGCTGCATTTTATGGGCACAGTGGCTGCAATTGATGGCACAGTGAGGCTGCAATTGACGGGTTTTTTTTCAGTGTTTTTCAGAATTTTTCAGCTTGTTTGCGCCCCCCCAAAAAATTTTTTAGCACCAGCCGCCATTGTTTTTTATTATGAGCTAGAATCTTATTAGAGTATAAGGCATAACAGCGGCATTATTTTAATGTTTTAGACAAATTGCAAACTTGGATTGTAAAGTATACACAAGTGTACTCTTTAGCAGATCAGTAATAATGATTGTGATACCTGTTTGTACCATCAAGTTAAACTCACATTGGAAGTATATCATTATCTTTACAGTGATTTTTATCTTCTTCAGGTATTTCCTTTCATTATGTGATTTCATGATTTCCTGAGCTGAATTTTTTCTCTTACTGCTCTTTCACTTTAAACCAAATAGTGAGATAACTGTTTTTTTCTGTTGAATGGATCGCTTGAACTAAGTTTCTCCATGCACTATCATCAAACCAGTTCAAAATTCCCAACACCCAAAGTAATATTATTTTTCATAACAGGTTCAACATCAGAGGTGTGATAGTGCCTTCCAAACGTATCACATTTTGTAGTAACTGAATACACAGTACAGATGTGATTAATTGCAATGCCTTTATGACTACCATGTGTTACATATTGTTTCACCTTGATTAGGTGTTACTGCAAGGATGGAAAACATGTCAGGTGTTCAAGTTTCCTGTTGTATTTTTACTTTTGTCAGTGTGCAATAAAGTATATTTCAAGGAAAGTAATTGAAGACTGCAGTGTCTTATTTATTCTGTTACAATATGTTAAATCCCAACTCCAGGCACAAAGAAAATATCTAAAAATCTACAATTGCAGTGGGGCCTTTCACCTCTTTTCCTGTGATAACTGAATAATTATGGATTATCCTATCACTTCTTCATTTTCCAGTAGTAAGTGCAGAATAGCAGAGGAGAAGGAGATAAAGGACTCTGTTTTCTCGGACTCCACCACTAACTCAAAGATCCTGTTTAGACTAAATCACTCTAGTGATAGTACTATTAAAAATAATAAGAAAGAAAGAAAAAAAACACCCCTCACAGCAGCAGGCATGTGTTTTGATTCTCATAATGTACATTCGCTGGTGCTTTATTTTTTTTTCCTTTTTTTTCCTTTATAAATTACATTTACTCAAATCTATGTGTAACATTAGGTGTTACTAAACCCACAACAGTAAAAACAGTCTGTATATGCAGTAAAGCATGCTTGTTATACTCACTTTGGAACCTAAGGGGTTAATCCTCTGTTAATCCGCAAATAGGCTGGTTGATCCTGCCTTCTCCGATCCTCCCCTTCTTTTACTGTCCCCAATCTATCTGCTGATAGCACAGAGCCTTGGAGGCACTCTGCACATGCTCAGTTTGGTGTGTATTGCTAAAGTAGAGATCTTTTTTTAATTCTTATTGGGAGGGTGCTTGTGATTTGCAGAGGGCCACTCAGCACTGTCCAAAAAGAGAGTCAGGGGTCATGTAGCCTCATAGGGCAGTCAGAGGTGAATGAAAACTCTTCCTACAAGCTTTAACCAGTGCTCGGCCAGACACTGATAGAAATCACAAGACTGCTATATACTGCTGATGAGAAAAGGTATTTAGCAGTTTATATTTACTATAATAATTGCATTTCCATGTTATGTGTACTGTGGGAGACCATATATAGTGAATGCAGGGTCCTAGGTTTAGTAACACTTCATGCTGTAACATGTTGCCGCTATTTGCAAGCACTGCATTGCGATAAAATGTATGCCTGCATCATTTTATTGTAGCTCACACCAACACAGAACACACGGCACTATGGATCTGTGCTGCAACAACACATACTGTAGGTATGAAGCCAACCTCCAGATTTTAAGTGTAAGGTGGGCCACAAATGATACTTTTTTTTGTTCCTTCAGACACTGGGTTGAATTAAAAAAAATGTGCCAATTCTCCTATCCACACATTTGATGTGGATGGGGAACCACTCCCGCAGTGTTATTGTGTTCTGCGGGTGGGAAGCCCCACCACCAGAATACAATGATCAGTGCTATAGCTGGCAGCATTGATAGGGAGAAAAAACCCAACAGGCTGGTTGTACTGTAGTCGCTTAAAGCAGAACTTCACTCTCTCAATCAACATTGACTATTTTTAGTAGATAGGAAAGTATATCCTATTTACTTGTTTAAAACTTTTTTTCACATTTCTGCAGTTACTTCCTGGTTCCCAGGACTAGGCAAATAATGGTATACATCCCAGGAGTCTTCTGGAGGGGAGGAGGGGGTAAGGGTTTTTATTCAGCTAAGCGCACCCTCCTGCATACTTGCCTCAAGATGGCCAGGGTCAGAAATGCTAGGGGGTGTGTTTCAAAGCGATTTCTCCACAAAATAAGGCATGAAACCATGGATGAGTGGATGAGTTTTCTTTAAATATTAAAAATGAAATAGCATTTTTGGTTTGTGGTGTCAGATGCAGTGTAGTTCTCTATTGCTTGTAAGTTTTGTGTATCTTCGATTTTCATAGTTTCACAAAAAGCAACAATTTAAAGTGTGCACATTTTTTTTATTTATTAACTCAAGTTTTATCTCTTAAATGAACAGGAATTTTGAAAGTTGTGTTGCATTTGTGTGTGTTAATAAGGATTTTCACTTATTTTTTTTTAAATTATTGTTTTCATAAACATTTGAAAAACTATCTTTTCATTCTGCTGACCCTGTGCTTTTTGAAAATGCATGGTTTGGTGGTCTTTTAGAATGGCACCGCCCTCAAGGTCTTTTAGAAACTCTGAAAGCTGTAATTCAAAATGATAGGTAAAAAATTGCAAAAAAATGCACCAAAGGTGAAAAATTTAGAATCAAGTGGTACTGTATATCCAAAAGCAGGCCAACTAAAGCTGGCCATTCGTGGGTAATTTTTTTTTTTTTAACCAGCGGTACATGGGGGAATCTTTCCCACCCTGCTATTGTATTCTGACAGTAGGGAAACTTCCCCACTGTCAGAATACACAGATCAGTGCACTGATTGAGCAGCTTGTATCTGGCAGGGCGGTTTGCAGAAATCAATCTGTAGATCAACCTCAGTGGCCAAACATGGATCGAAATTCTCAAGAGGATGCTTAAGGGGTGAGCAACAGCCACTGATGGAGCTAATATGGAGTCAGGAACCATTTCTAAGAGAGCAAAAGCAGAAGAGCCAACACCCAAATATGTTAACCAAGAAGAGCTGAAGTCCCCTGACAGGTGATTCTGCCACAGTAGGAGGGCTCTAGATGATCAGGTCTCATAATATCCTGCAGGTGTACCCTAGCCCCAAAAGGATGAAGCTGCAGGAGGATGCCAACATGAGCTGTCTGCTGACAATTAGGGGGAACACAAGGCCCTACAAAAGACGCTTTCTTCCTGTTATGCACAAGATATTGTGCAACTATATGCACAAACTTCTCTCTAAAATAGAGACTACAGATTGAAGAGAGACAGGAGGCAATGCAGTGTCTCTAAGGGAGACTTTATGGTTTAAAATAGCCCCTTCCAGTATACAGATCAGGTCAGTCAATCTGCTACAGGGAGAATTCCCAAACCTTCTTAGAAGCGAAAGTCTTATAGGGCGTACACACGGTCGGACTTTGTACGGACATTCCGACAACAAAATCCTAGGATTTTTTCCGACGGATGTTGGCTCAAACTTTTTTGTCTACACACAGTCGCACAAAGTTGTCAGAATTTCCGATCGCCAACCACGCGGTCACGTACACCACGTACGACGAGACTAGAAAAGGCCGGTTCAGAACCAAGCGCGGCACCCTTTGGGCTCCTTTTGCTAATCTCGTGTTAGTAAAAGTTTGGTGAGAGACGATTCTCGCTTTTTCAGACTCGTGGCTTTCAGATCTTTTTCTGCCGTTCAGTTTGTGCTTGTGGGTTTGTATCTGCTCTTCAGTGCATGCAGCAAGTTCCGCGTGACTTTAGGTAGTCATTGTATTCTTGTTCGTTCGTTACTGTTTTTCAGGTCGCTCTTCACAGGCCTTGCTGTTCTTCAGTGTGTTCTGTTACTTCGTTCTGAGCAGCCGACCGTTTTCTAGCCATGTTTCGTATGCGTACTCCTCGTAGAGTTCGTGCTGTGTGGGGGCTTGGTGTTGAGGTCCTGACCTTGACACAAGTCCAGTCCATGAACAGGGTGGGGAGGAGTTCATGGACCAAGAATTGGTTGCTTCAGCGTGACCAGTTCTCTCATATGCCTTTGCTCCGTGAGATCCGTGAGAATAATCCTGATGATTTCAGGAACTTTCTCAGGATGACGGACCCCGTGTTTCACCTTTTGTTGGCTTCGCTGACCCCCTATATCAGCAGGCAGGATACCTGCATGAGGCAAGCCATCACTCCGGAGCAGAGGTTGGTCGCTACCCTGCGGTATTTGGCCACAGGGAGAAGTCTGCAGGACTTGAAGTTCTCGACAGGCATCTCCCCCAGGCTCTGGGGATCATTATCCCAGAGACCTGTTCTGCCATCATACAGGTCCTACAGAAGGAGTATATGAAGGTAAGATTTTTATCCTTTAATATCACATTTTATTGTATTTAATGTTTGATAATATATTGTATTTCTTTCCTCATTCCCTAATTACCATGATTGTAATATGCTGTGAATGTCCCCTTTGTCCTCATTCATGCAGGATT
This sequence comes from Aquarana catesbeiana, assembly GCF_042186555.1. Taxonomy (NCBI): domain Eukaryota; kingdom Metazoa; phylum Chordata; class Amphibia; order Anura; family Ranidae; genus Aquarana; species Aquarana catesbeiana. The sequence goes on along the minus strand of NC_133328.1, from coordinate 406,184,446 downwards.
TTTATGTAATTATTATTTTAGGTCCTTCATACATATTTGCCCTTCAATAACCTCCCCAGCATGGTGTCTCCTGCCCTATATTCACCTCATGTAGTCACTTAACAATGTATTTTTTCTGCTCCATAGTAGTGCTTTACCCCAAACACCCCCTAAAATGTTTGGAAATGTTATTTTTGATTTAAATTCAGGCAGAGTGCCAGAGGCTTTTTTTTTGTGGTGTCCCCAAATAATTTTTAGTAACCCTCCCTCCCCCAACTGCTAAGTCAGCTGATCCCAATTCTCTATGTATCCTCAATCATCTATCTGCTGACTTTGCCAAACCCATACACACTATACCCACCTCTTTACTGGTCAGATGTATGGAGGAATTCCCCAAAGCATGTAGTGCAAGGGCCTGCCTGTATACTTTCCAATGGTACTGTTTAAAGTATTTGTGTCCTATTATTATCTTGACAGGTAATAGCAGAATGTCCAAATGTCCTCAAATGTGTACAATGTGTATTTATATCTTTGTATTATGACACTTCTTACCTGTCCAGTGGGCTGCCAATAGTGTAACTAAGGAGGGGCTGTTCCAAGTAATACCCATTATTTAGGCATTCATCTCTCAATGAAGTGAAGAGGGTTACCTGTCCAAGATTTCCACACACCCCCTATAATGTTAGAAATGGCCCATGAGAGGGGGGGGAGGGGGAATATGATAGGTGTACCTTATACTTTGGCCTTGTTAAATTCCCCTTACTAAATGCTATCTGGAGGTTGCCCCATAATGTTTGTGTCTAATCTGCTTGCCATGTTTCTGTGAAAAAATAGTAATGTTTATTGTTTTTTCCTCAACAGTTTCCTTCCACGCCACAGGAATGGCAGACTGTGGCCTCCCACTTTGCCCAGCGGTGGGACTTTCCTAACTGCAGAGGGGCAATTGATGGGAAACACGTCCACATCGTCCCACAACCCAACTCGGGGTCATACTATTATAATTACAAGGGGTTCAATAGTATAGTGATGTTGGCAGTGGTGTCGGCTAATTACGACTTCTTGTATGTGGACGTGGGGAAGAATGGCCGGATGTCCGATGGTGGAGTCATCGCCCAGACGGAGTTCTACAGGCGTCTCCAGAATGGCAGCTTGGACTTGCCAGCTCCAGAGGACAATGTGGAAGGACTCCCATTTGTGTTCATTGCTGATGAAGCGTTTGCGCTGGGGGACCAATTGATGCGGCCATTTCCAATGAGGACCCTCACCCCGGAACAGAGGGTTTTTAATTACCGGCTGGCCAGAGCCCGAAGAGTGGTGGAGAACACATTTGGAATCCTGGCCAGCCGGTTCCACCTATTTCTGACACCCATCCATATGGCGGAGTATAAACTGAACCATATTATACTTGCGTGCTGTGTTCTCCATAACTTTTTAAGGAAACATTCGGCCAACTATGCTGGCTCAGTTGGGCCTGAGGCTGGAATCATATATCAAAACACACTGATGGCGCTTGAAAGTGGCCGTCCTGGCTTGCCCTCCCTGAGTGCCCGTGATGTCCGGTTACGCTACCTGGAGTTCTTTGCGGGTAGGGGGGCTATCAATATGCCAGACAATCTGTGAAGCCTTTTTATAATAAAAAATAAAAATTCATTGTGGACATTTACTGCTTGTGTTTGTTTTAGCTGACCCTGACAGAAATGTGTTGAGTCCAGAAAATGTCGTGATTGTGTAACCTTATACAAAGCACTGTTGGCTGTTATTTACTAAATGCAAAAACACATTTCACTACAAGTGCACTTACAACTGCACTGAAACTGCACTTGTAGTGCAAAGTGGATTTGCCCTTAGGAAATAACCCCCATTTTCTCAGAAAACAACAATTACATCACCCCAAAAGTGTTGTAGCGTTGAGACAATAATCCACACATTCTTGATTAACAATCTTTTTAATACCTGCACAATCACATGTGCATTTACCAAAGGTTTTTCAAACAAACCAACATGTTTGTTGTATAACAATTTTTGTGGTGGCATTATCCAAAATCAAAATGTCCATTTTATCGAAAACAGGCCTGTGTAAAACCAACAAGAAAGACACAAATCTTGAACTTACAAATGTCACATTTGGTCGAATTTGAAGGCAATATCAGACATGAGTATTTAGGAACTGTGTTTGATATTGCGTTCAGATGGGGGGAAATCACCCCTGGAAAAGCCAAATTTGGAAGATGCACACAAATTTCCCAATGTCAACATGTGCTAGCTGCCATCACGGGGGATCAAGGGACGTGTTTTGGGGGAGAAACCCCTTCCTCACCGCTACTTTATTATTGAGGAAGGGGTTGCACCCCCAAAACGCCTCCATTGATCTCCCGTGATGGCAGATAGCACATGTTGGCACACTGTGTGCATCCTCCAAATTTGGCTTTGTCAAAAATCACAAAAAGATTTAACACATTGTAGCATACAAAAGAAGAAATTGATTTGGAGGGGTTTTAAACTCGCCCCAAAACATCAATGATGTTTTTATATTTTGGAATAACATCATTGATGTTTTGCTTGATGATTTCCAATTGTAAATTACACCCCATGATCTCCCCGATCAGGATCTGGGCACTTTCGGATGTGAAAGGATCTGGATCCACAACATCACGATCACCTAAAAAGAGAGGAACCCCAAAATAAATTTGGTTAAAAAAAAATGCCGCCATCCATCTCTTATCTGAGCCTGTGGTTGCAGACACTCACCTGTTGTGGTGACTAGTTCCACCACGTCTTCATCCTCCTGCTCAGCTTGTGTTGGGGGGATTCCCCCTTCTTCCAGAGGGGGGGGGGGCTCTGGTCTCCTCGGATGAGGGGTGTCCTCCGAGTCTTTTCTCCCCTATGTAAAACAAAAAAGGTATACTTAGCACACAGATATTTAATGTCAGAACTATAAAGATGAAACATTGCTTGGAAGTGGGGTACAATTGTCAATTTTAGCCGAGTTCCAAGATGTAGCTTTTTCAGTGTCCTTTGTCAAGCTGCAATACTTTACCTGTTTTGTACAAGCTTCACCAATGGAGACCCCCCTATAGTATACACTGGAGCACCTGTGTGGGGCCCCCTAATAAAAATGGTGTTCTGGGGTCCCACACTAGTGCTCCAGTGTCCAGATGTGTAAACAACTGCTCAGTGTCCTCTCCTTACACAGAATCTAGTTTGCATTTCATTCTAGTAACAAAGCCATCTACACAACCCAATTCTTTGAAGACAAGTATAGGGCGTCAAAATGGTGGCCAAATGCATATGGGCTAAACAATGGTATTTTATAGTTGGAACGAAAAATGTTTGATCCGAACGAATAATGTGCCCATGAACATGAAAGTTGCCATTTTAAACTGTACAACAGTTCCTAAAAGCACATGGAGCAGCACGAACACAATAAAGACAAAAAGAATAGGAACACAGCACAACTACTTACTTTTTTGCAGCACTCGCCGGATCTTTCTGTACTGCTCGTGTTCTCGTAATTTGAGGTCCGACCACCGGTTCCTGAGCTGATCTTTCGATCGTCGTACCCCGAAATTCCGGTGCAGACTCCTGACCACTTTCGCCATGATCTTGGCCTTTCGGATATTGGGGTTGGGATAAGGCCCATACTTTCCATCATAGTCGGACTTCTTCAGGATGTCCAACATTTCCAACATCTCCCCAAAGGACATATTTGAGTCCTTAAATCTCCTTCTGGATCGGGACGTTTCAGGCTCCGGCCTTTCCTCCTCCTCCTCCTCCTCGTTGCTACAATTAGCACGCACCTGCTGTCTATCCGCCATGTGCTCTTCCCCCACTGTGCCGAACGAAAAGGGGCGGGGAATAGACTAGAAAGAACGTCAGGGGTGGGCGGAGTTATACGCATGCGCAGTGTGTATAAAGCGTAACACACGTGCGTATTACGTACGATCTGTGAGCGGAGGAAGGAGCATCGGAGACGCCGATCGTGATAACAAAGGTAAGATCTAAACTTGCGCCTATACTGCTTCGAAATGGAAGCCTATATTGTAACAAGATTAGGGGAGTTTTGCCTGACATTAGGGTTTGTCTTGTGTTGTGTCTTGCAGAGAAAATGGATGGGTTCAATGACCACAATTTCCTGCCCCTGTTGATAGACAAATACAGGGAGCTGCCCTGTCTGTGGCAAGTGAGACACCCCCACTATAACCATAAACAAAAGAGGCAGGCAGCGCTGGAGAAACTGCTGGAGTTGGTGAAGCCGGTGGTCCCCACAGCAACCATCCCTTATTTAAAAGCCAAAATTGGTGGCCTGAGGAGCACTTATCTTAGGGAGCGCAAGAAGGTCACAGATTCCCAGAGGTCCGGAGCAGCAGCAGATGACGTTTATGTCCCCAGACTGTGGTACTATGAGAGACTGCAATTTCTGTCAGACCACACTGAAGTCAGGGAATCCCTCTCCACTCTTCCTTCCACTCTTCCTTCCACCCCAACTGAGGCTTTCGATGTCCAACCTGGGTCTTCCAGCCAGGAAGAAGTGGAGGAGCCCAGCTGGAGTCAGGTATAGCATTGTTCTACTGATTTCTGGTCAATAAAGAAATGATCTTGACTAGATGTTATTATTGATCACTAATTGCTGATTGAAAAAAGTGTTTTACATATCAATAGACAGTAGTGGGCACCCAAAATTGGGACAAGAATGAAAACTGCTGGGCTCAGAAGGATAGTCTGTTATATTTGTTAACATTCAATTTGCAGCAGTCAGGAGGTGAAAATTGTGTGTGATTGATGAAGAAAAAACTAAAACTATGTCCCTTTTTCATACACAGGAAGACCTCAGCCAGGAGGAGGTTGTGGAATGTGGCAGTCAGGAGGAGGCGGGGATTAGTGGCAGCCAGGAGGAGGCGGGGATTAGTGGCAGCCAGGAGGAGGCGGGGCTAAGAGTCAGCCAAGAGAAGCCTGGGACCAGTCGCAGCCTGACTGAGTCTCAGGTCCCTCCCCTCCGCCTGCCATATAAACGAGCCAGGAAGGCTACTCCAAGTCCCGTGCAGGATTCAGCGTTCAGGCTAATTCAGGAGGCTTCGGCGTCCCTCCGAGCCTTACCAACTCCTGAAGAGGCCTTTGCCTGCATGGCTGCCACCAAATTGCAGGGCATGCAGGAGGGTCAACGCAAGCTCTGTGAGGACCTGCTTTATAAAGTCCTACGTAAGGGGGTGAGTGGGGAACTAACACCCAAGACCTAAGTAGTTGAGTTGGACCATCCTCCTCCTCCTCCTCCTCCTGCTGCCACAACTCCAACACCACAGCCACCGCGTGGAAGGAGGCGTGGAAAGAAGACCAAAGAGTGATGGCCCTGGGTTCAGTCTGGTCTGACAGAAGATGCCATCTCTCGTGACCACAGCCTGGGGACACAGATGTCATCTGCTGCTGTTCATGATCTCTGGGACTTCTGGACCAGACTGCACTCCCTTAGATAAGGACTCCTTAGGCCACCAATTTTGCTTAAAAATAGTTGATGTCTGCCCTGGGGGTACAAGGCTTCACCCACTTCTGCAGTTTCTCCAGCGTTGCCTCCCTCTTTGTTTAGTTGTGAGCCGTTAATAAAATTTTTTCTGTAAATTATACTCTCCTGTGTGTGTTTTCATCCAAAAAGGACAGTTTGTTGGTGAGGATTCAGGTACATTTCTAAAGTACAATGTGAAATTAACAAGGGACAACAACACCAAACAATCTCCTACAGATTAAATAGAACAACATATCAATGGTGTTGTGGGAACTTGTCACAAAAAACACACACAAACATTTTCGGGAGTACAAATCCAAATCGCAAACAAAATAAAAATAAAATACAAACACAAAAAAAGAATCTACATTAAAGCCAAAAAATATATAAAAAATATACAAAAATATGTTGTCAGATGTGAGAAATCCAAATATATTGAGGGAATCACGATAAATAGTAACGAAATAAGTTTGTGAGAAGTGTGTGTGAATATGAGCAGCAAAACGACTTAATTCTTGTCACATTATAAAGAAGAAGAGAGTGCGCTGTATTAAACCATTTTTTACATTGCAGTGTGACGAAAGTGCTGTATCCATTGCGAACGCTAAGTTTTACCAGAACGAGCTGTTCCATCTTGGAATTTCTTCTGAGCATGCGTGGCACTTTGTGCGTCGGAACAGGCCACACACGGTCGGAATTGACGCGATCGGATTTTGTTGTCGGAAAATTTTATCTCCTGCTCTCCAACTTTGTGTGTCGGAAAATCCAATGGAAAATGTCCGATGGAGCCCACACACGGTCGGAATTTCCGACAACACGATCCGATCGGACATTTTCCATCGGAAAATCCGACCGTGTGTACGGGGCATTACAGTATTAAAGGGATGTCCATTGGAATCCAGTTCCACAATAGGGTTTCCAAGAAAAAGCACTAGGGTTAATATAGGTTCCAATGGTTTGAACAGAAAGTGTCTTGAAAGACACTGAGAGGTCAGGTCCCTGTTAAGGAGGGGAACGGTAGAGACTGGTCCCCGCCACATCTGTGAGTCAATTACTCCCTCTGGGGAGAAGGAATAATCAGAGGTGACCAGTACTGCAAAGGGATCAAAATATCCAAAGATACAGAATACCCTGAAGGGAGGAAAAGGAATCAATATGGGGAGTGACCACCAAATGCAAGTTCCCACTGTAACACAAGCAAGGGGATCCAGAGTGCAGAGAACCTAGAAAAACAAGTGTAGATAGTTGAACAGCTACACTATATTGTCAAAAGTATTGTGAGGCCTATCTTTACACATACATTAACTTTAACGGCATCCCAGTCTTATGCCCTGTACACACGGTCGGACATTGATCGGACATTCCGACAACAAAATCCATGAATTTTTTCCGACGGATGTTGGCTCAAACTTGTCTTGCATACACACGGTTGCACAAAGTTGTCGGAAAATTCGATAGTTCTGAACGCAGTGACGTAAAACACGTACGTCGGGACTATAAACGGGGCAGTAGCCAATAGCTTTCGTCTCTTAATTTATTCTGAGCATGCGTGGCACCTTGTGCGTCGGATTTGTGTACACACAATCAGAATTTCCAACAACGGATTTTGTTGTCGGAAAATTTTATAGCAAGCTCTCAAACTTTGTGTGACGGAAATTCCTATGGAAAATGTGTGATGGAGCCCACACACAGTCAGAATTTCCGACAACAAGGTCCTATCACACATTTTCCATCGGAAAATCCTATCGTGTGTACAGGGCATAAGTCCATAGGGTTCAATATTGCGTTGGCCCACCCTTTGCAGCTATAACAGCTTCAACTCTTCTGGGAAAGCTGTCCACAAGGTTTAGAGGTGTGTCTTTGGGAATGTTTGACCATTCTTCCAGAAGCGCATTTGTGAGGTCAGGCACTTATGTTGGATAAGAAGGCCTGGTTCGTAGTCTCTGCTCTAATTCATCTCAAAGGTGTTCTGTCAGGTTGAGGTCAGGACTCTGTGCAGGCCAGTCAAGTTCCTCCACCCAAAACTCGCTCATCCATGTTTTAATGGACCTTGTGTTGGTCACTGGCCAAATCATTTGGTGGAGAGGGGATTATGGTGTGGGGTTGTTTTTCAGGGGTTGGGCTTGGCGTGAAGGGAACTCTTAAGGCATCAGCATACCAAGACATTTTGGACAATTTCATGCTCCCAACTTTGTGGGAACAGTTTGGGGATGGACCCCTTCCTGTTCCAACATGACTGTGCAATGGTGCACAAATCAAGGTCCATAAAGACATGGACACATGTTACTCCTTCAGTACAGGCAATTGTTTAGCGTACAGAACAGAAATTAATTTAGCTGTTGACTTTGTTAATACACTGAGCAAAATTATAAGCGCAACACGTTTGTGTTTGCCCCTATTTATCATGAGCAGAACCTAAAGATCTACGACTTTTTCTATGTACACAAAAGGCCCATTTCTCTCAAATATTGTTCACAGATCTGTCTAAATCTGTGTTAGTGAGCACTTCTCCTTTGCCGCGATAATCCATTCACCTCACAGGTGTGGCATATCAAGATGGTGATTAGATAGCATGATTATTGCACAGGTGTGCGTTAGGTTGGCCACAATAAAAGGCCACTCTAAAATATGCAGTTTTATCACACAGCACAAGGCCTCAGATGTCGCAAGTTTTGAGAGAGCGTGCAATTGGCATGTTGACTGCCCTTGAATTGAATGTTCATTTCTCTACCATAAGCCATCTCCAAAGGCGTTTCAGAGAATTTGGCAGCCGGCCTCACAACCGCAAACCACATGTAACCACACCAGCCAAGGACCTCCACAACCAGCATCTTCACCTCCAAGATCGTCTGAGACCAGCCACCCAGACAGCTGCTGCAACAATCGGTTTGCATAACCAAAGAATTTCTGCACAAACTGTCAGAAACCATCTCAGGGAAGCTCGTCTTCCTCATCGGGGTCTCGACCTGACTGCAGTCCGTCGTTGTAACCGCCCTGAGTGGGCAAATGCTCACATTCGATGGCATCTGCCACTTTGGAGAGGTGTTCTCTTCACGGATGAATCCCTGTTCTCACTGTACAGGGCAGATGGCAGACCAGCGTGTGTGGCGTTGTGTGGGTGAGCAGTTTGCTGATGTCAATGTTGTGGATCTAGTGGCCCATGGTGGCGGTGGGGTTATGGTATGGGCAGGAGTATGCTATGCATAATGAACACAGGTGCATTTTATTGATGGCATTTTGAATGCACAGAGATACCGTGACAAGATCCTGAGGCCCATTGCTGTGCCATTCATCCACGACCATCATCTCATGTTGCAGCATGATAATGCCCATCCCCATGTTGCAAGGATCTGTACACAATTCCTGGAAGATGAAAACATCCCAGTTCTTACATGGCCAGCATACTCACCGGGCATGTTACCTATTGAGCATGTTTGGGATGCTCTGGATCGGTGTATAGGAGAGCGTGTTCCAGTTCCTGACAATATCCAGCAACTTCGCACAGCCATTGAAGAGGAATGGACCAACATTCCACAGGTCACAATCAACAACCTGATCAACTCTATGCGAAGGAGATGTGCTGCACTGCGTGAGGCAAATGGTGGACACAACAGATACTGATTGGTTTTCGAACCCCCCTGACCACCCCCCCCAATACAGTAAAACTGCACATTTTAGAGTGACCTTTTATTGTGGCCAGCCTAAGGCACACCTGTGCAATAATCATGCTGTCTAATCAGCATCTTGATATGCCACTCCTGTGAGGTGGATGGATTATCTCGGCAAAGGAGAAGTGCTCACTAACACAGATTTAGACAGATTTTGAACAATATTTGAGAGAAATGGACTTTTTGTGTACATAGAAAAAGTCAAGATGTTTGAGTTCAGCTCATGATAAATAGGGGCAAACACAAAAGTGTTGTGTTTATAATTTTGCTCAGTGTAGTTATAACAAAATGTTAGTAGAGTGTTGTACCATATTAGCCATTTAAGTGATGCCTTTTATTGGGTAACTAAATGATCAAATATTATTATTATTATTATTATACACGATTTATATAGCGCCAACAATTTACGCAGCGCTTTACAATGTAGAGGGGGGACAGCACAATTACAGTATAGTTCAATACAAGGGACAGGAGGGCCCTGCTCATAGAGCTTACATTCTAAAGGGAGGGGGTGAATATGCACCTTTAGTAGCAATCACTAAAATCTCTTAAACTCCAATGTTTCTGTTATGATAAAAAAAGTGATGTGTACATGTATCAATTTGAGCACAAACTGCTTTTTCTTGTAGAAACTGCTGTATGTATATTATTTCATATTTTATATACTGTACTTTAAAGAAAAAAGAAATGAATATATACAAAATATGCAATTGATCAGTTATAGACTATATATCAATTATCATTTACTGAATGCAATCATGTCCAGAGATAAATAACAAATATATTTTTTTTTATCAAAAGAGTACTTGATGCTTGGACTTCCAGCAGAGGTGAGATAGTGAGAGAGTCAACAGTAAGCATAGACCAAAAAGCCAAAAAAAAAAAAAGTGGGGGTCAATGGACCATTTGGTCTTTTTGCTGTTTCTAGTATATAAAATACAGTGATAAAATACAAAATAGCCCACTGCCCTAAATTCATATTTTTTTTTAATTTTATTTTGACTCGTATATACTCTTAAACAGCTCTCTGATTCTCTAAGCAATGCTAAAGATCATGAGTTTTCAAATTCCTACCCAGACAACTTACTGCTGCCATAGAAAACTAAATGCATATTCCTATGAGATATGGCCATCTAATATGCATGACTGTCATGATTCTGTGCTCTGCATCACTTGCATCCATCTTCTTTCTCCTTTTTTGTTTGAGTGTTTTATATGTCCTTACGTTTATCCACCTAAACACAATGATATGTCAAAGCAATTTTACCACAAAATTGACACAAAGAGGATAACGTCCATTCTGGGCCTCAAAGGACCACTATAAATTCAAGAATTTCAAATCATCCATGGACATATTCTGTGTTCTTTATGTCAGGAGTATATACATAATTCATAAAAGTTTACCAGAAAATGTTCATTGATACATAAACAATAACTTAAATATTCTCTTATGCAGATACCATTTGCACGAAATAAAGTTTGCCTTCAAGAAAAAATATAGGTTAGAGAGGAACTTCATGCTCTCAATCAACTATGACTATTTTTTAATCAAAGAAAGGCATATAAGCATATTTAAATCCCCAAAACAAAAATGTAACATATTTTGGATTACCGGTCCTCAGGGTGACTGCATTAGTTCTCTTTTTTTCAGGCTTTTTTCCCTTATTTTTACCTTGCAATCCTGGAAATAACTCTTCTAATCCCGGGGTGGCTAAACTCACTCACTCCACTCCATGACTGTCACCCAAGATGGAATTCAAACATATCTTTCTCTTTTCATCCCCATTACATGGGAGTGGGGTGAATTAGGAGCTTACAGAAGGAAAACAATGTTGTTTGTGCTTTTGGTACAGCTCACAGGAAGTGACAAGAGCAATGCATTTCTGACAAGGGGAATAGATATTTTAAGTGCCAGCTAAAAAAGCCATAAGGCCCCTTTCACACGGCAAGCCCGCTTGGATCCGCCTGTCTGTTTTTCAGGCGGATCCCAGCTGGCCATCCATTGACTCCTATGGGGAGACGGATGTCAGCGGAGATGTGTCCGCTGACACCCATCTGCCATCCGATCCGCTAAAATCAGATGTATAGCGATACGGTCGCCGTCCGTCTTGGTGGATCGGATGAGATCTGATGAAAACAAACATGCTGTCCATTTTTGTCCAATCTCTCCATAGGAATCAGCGGCGCTCTGACAGGCCCCTCCCCGCTCAGTGAGCAGAGACGGATCTGTCATCCGCTGGCTCAGAGGAGATCAACGGAGAGATCTCCTGCTGAGCTGGCGGACTCCGCTTAACAGATCCGCCTAGCGTGAATGAGGCCTGAAACTGGAAACTGATGCAGTCTTCACATCTATGGGCCCATAAGCTGTTCTTGGGTTTAAATAGATTTTCTTACAATTTGGCTCTATATTACTTTATTCAACAGCAACATTAGCATTATTGGGATTACTTTATCTAAGGTTTAATTGTTATTATGTTATGTTCAATTATACAAAAATACATCCCACTCCTAGCAGAAAATGAACCATCTGCTATGGTGGCTTACTCAAAGGTTATCAACAAGCATGCAGACAATGCTGGTCTTTCTTATTAGAAAGCTCAGCACCCTTTTATAATAATAGCCACATGTTTAACCGCTTTCCCCCCCCCGGAAGATTTTACCCCCTTCCTGACCAGAGCACTTTGTGCGATTCGGCACTGCATCATTTTAACTGACGATTGTGCGGTCGCGCAACGTGGCTCCCAAACAAGATTGATGTCCTTTTTTTCCAACAAATAGAGCTTTCTTTTGGGCTGGGCGAAACACAACGTCGTTTCGCCCAGCCGTGCCATTCTGCCGCTGTAAAACTGTGGCGGCTGGTTGGCAAGTGGATATATAGTAACTCCACTTTCACCCTCTGGGTGATATATGTACATTGCAAGGATTTTAACAAACTTTATTGTAAAATCCTACCTTTTGTTATTCTGAAGAAATCACTGTTTGTTTCTCTGTGTCCATGTACCAAGTGAGTCTATGGGAGTGGTTTCATAATTATACAGTAAATCAGCTGCTGCACCTGCAGGACTCTAATGAGGAAAATTGCAGGGTCTGCATTCCTTTAGATGTGATTTCCTATTAGGAGTATCTTACCCAGAATTACATTTTTGTTGCAGGGGATGCCTGAAATCTGACAGCAATCACACAAGCCGCACACTGCGCCAATCACACAAGCAGGAAATTACATTTACATGTACAGAACACCTCCAGGTAGCCATATTGCATTGCATTTTACAGAAAATTACAGAGCTGCAGATTAAAAAGGAAAGGCCATTTTTAATAACATTCAATAAGAATATGACTTGTGTTGCAAATTGTATATGCTATATTATTTTTATTTGCTATTTTTTTCCATGAAAGTGGAGTTACTCTTTAAGCAATTATAATTTCTTGCTAAAATGGAACTATGGGCAAAAACGAAAAACCTAAATGATGTAGTCTGTTAACAGCATTAAAAAAGTTAATGTTTTTTTCTTAGTCCCCTCTGCAAAATTGTTTTATTACCTGTTGATCCTGTCAGTAGATCTGTTATGTTTCCATTTCCTCTAACAGGCCAAGCTGTCCAGCAGATGTGTCAGTTACAGAGGTTGAGACAAACCACATAATACTGCCAAAGGTGGTTTAAATGATCAGCTTTTATTTATAGCGTTTACATCTTAAAAATAAATAAGTAAAACCTGAATAAATGACACTTTGCTACATGCAGTGAGTGTACAGCTTGTATAATAGTGTAAATTTGCTGTCCCCTCAAAATAACTCAATACACAGCCATTAATGTCTAAACCCCTGGCAACAAAAGTGAGTACACCCCTAAGTGAAAATGTCCAAATTGGGTCCAAAGTGTCAATATTCTGTGTGGCCACCATTATTTTCCAGCACTGCCTTAACCCTCTTGGGCATGGAGTTCACCAGAGCTTCACAGGTTGCCACTGGAGTCCTCTTCCACTACTCCATGAAGACATCATGGTGCTGGTGGATGTTAGAGACCTTGGGCTCCTGCACCTTCCGTTTGAGGATGCCCCACAAATGCTCAATAGGGTTTAGGTCTGGAGACACGCTCAGCGTCAGCGTCTGTAGCAAGGCAGTGGTCGTCTTGGAGGTGTGTTTGGGGTCGTTATCATGTTGGAAACTGTCCGGCGGCCCAGTCTTCGAAGGGAGGGGATCATGCTCGGCTTCAGTATGTCACAGTACATGTTGGCATTCATGGTTCCCTCAATGAACTGTAGCTCCCCAGTGCTGGCAGCACTCAAGCAGCCCCAGACCCTGACACTCCCACCACCATGCTTGATTGTAGGCAAGACACACACGCTTGACACCATCTGAACCAAATGAGTTTATCTTGGTCTCATCATACCACAGGACATGGTTTCAGTAATCCATGTCCTTAGTCTGCTTGTCTTCAGCAAACTGTTTGTGGGCTTTCTTATGCATCATCTTTAGAAAAAGCTTCCTTCTGGGATGACAGACATGCAGGCCTTTTTGATGTAGTGTGCAGCATATGGTCTAAGACAGCGTTTCTCAACTCCAGTCCTCAAGGCGCACCAACAGGTCATGTTTTCAGGATTTCCTTCAGATGAAAAGGCTGTGGTAATTACTAAGGCAGTGAAACTGATCAAATCACCTGTGCAAATTAGTGGAAATCCTGAAAACATGACCTGTTGGTGCGCCTTGAGGACTGGAGTTGAGAAACACTGGTCTAAGAACTGACAGGCTGACCCCCCACCCCTTCAACCTCTGCAGCAATGCTGACAGCACTCTTATGTTTATTTCCCAAAGACACCCTCTGGATATGACGCTGAGCTTGTGCGCTCAGCTTCTTTGGTCTACCATGTTGATGCCTGTTCTCAATGGAACCTGTCCTGTTAAACTGCTGTATGGTCCTGACCACTGTGCTGCAGCTCAGTTTCAGGGTCTTGGCAATCTTCTTATAGCCTAGGCCATCTTTATGTAGAGCAACAATTCTTTTTTGCAGATCCTCAGAGAATTCTTTGCCATGAGGTGCTGAACTTCCAGTAACCAGTATGAGAGAGTGAGAACGATAACACCAAATTTAACACACCTGTTCCCCATTCACAACTGTGACCTTGTAACACTAACGAGTCACATAACACCAGGGAGTGAAAATGGCTAATTGGGCCCAATTTGGACATTTTCACTTAGGGGTGTGAAAACCCGTGGGGGGCGTACTCACCTTTGTTATCAGCGATTTAGACATTAATGACTGTGTGCTGAGTTATTTTGAGGGGACAGCAAATTTACACTGTTGTACACTCACTACTTTACATTGTAGCAAAGTGTCATTTCTTCAGTGTTGTCACATAAATAGTTATAATATATTTACAAAAATGTGAGGGGTGTACTCACTTTTGTGAGATACTGTATATAAGGCTTATCAATATGATTACCTATCTATTTTCTGACATGACATTGTAGCAGTGGAGGCTGCTCCATAAGGGATGCAGGGGCGCCACCCCCCCATCCAAGCGTCCAGCCCCCCCTAATCTACATGCCAGGGTGCCAGATGCATGGATTCCAATGGGTTTTTTTTTTGAAGCATGTGATTAGAGCCTGAGGCTCTAATAGGCTTCAAAAAAAGGTAGGCTCTAGGCGCAGAGCACACCCATCTGTGTGACAATAGCGATGAATATTCGCTATTGTCTTTCTCGTTTTCCTCCCAGCCAAACAGGAATCCTCTATTGGCCAGGGAATCTTAGGACTCCCTGGCCAATCGTGTCTCAGGACGCACTTCCTGTTCCTGTACGGCCTGGAAGAGAATGTCCCACTGTATTTTAGCTGGAGAATATGTCAGAGCGGCCCTGGCTCTTCCTTCCCCCTGCCTCCGTAAGGTAAGGCATAATTCTCATGGCACATTCACAGTGAATCACCGCCGTCCATCTCCCATGTGGGGGGAGGGGGGTTGGGGGGGAGGTGGTGGGTGATTGCCGCCGTCCATCTCCCGTGGGGGGTTTTGGGTGATCGCCGCTGTCTGTTTCTTATAGCAGGGGGGATGTTGGGGGGGTGATCGCCGCCGTCCATCTCCCATGGGGGGGTGGTATTAGTTTGTGCCCCCCCCCCAAAAAAAATTTGAGCACCAGCTGCCACTACATTGTAGCATACTTTATTCTTGACCATGTATGTAGATTGTCTTTTTCTTGTACTGTATAAGCTTTAATAAAAAAAACACAATTGAAAGAAGTTTAGATCGACTTTAACTAGTTTCTCTATCTATGCTTTTCTGTATACAAAACAACAGCAGAAGCCGCATTAAAAAAAACAGATAGTGGCACAATCAATTGCTGGAATAGGTTAAAAAGGAAACTTCAGTTTTACATCACTTCACTCAGCCTACATCAGCTCTTTTAATATATCCAACACAGGGTTTTGCCAAAAAGAAAACAAAAAGCAATCTCATCTTGAAAAACATGCAAACTTCCATTAAATATCGGTCTTGAAAGGCAAAAAAAATATATCAGAGCGAACTAGCAATTTTTAAAAGAAACCTTTCATGAGAAAAACATGACAGCTGTTATTGCAAGCATCTTTTTCTAAGAATGCCGGTCGCCTGTGTGTCATGGTGTCAGTTTTGTTAATTGCTGTGTAATGTTGACCTTGAACAAGTATTCAAATAAAGATTTCTGACTTTTCTTCGACATTTCTGCATCCACATTTCAGGACAATAACTCAGAAAGTCCTTAAGGAATAGGAATTAAACCCAATATATTACATTATGCACCAGATTTCACACTCTCCAGTTTTAATAAAAACACACAGCGGAGGATCCAAAGCTCGTGGTCGACGGTCAGTATTAGCTAGGAACCACGATCCATCACTTCCTCTAGTCAGTCCCCTCCCCCTTCAGTTAGATACACCTAGCAGGGAACACAGTTAACCCCTTGATCACCCCCTACTGTTGACCCCTTCCCTGCCAGTGACATTTTTACAGTAATAAGTGCATATTTATAGCACTGATCACTGTATGAATGCCAATGGTCCCAAAAATGTGTCAAAAGTGTCCGATGTGTCCTCCATAATGTTGCAGTCCCCATAGAAATCGCAGATCGCCGCCATTACTAGTAAAAAAAAATGAATAATAAAAATGCCATAAAAATATCCCCTATTTTGTAGACGCTATAACTTTTGCCAAACCAATCAATATACGCTTATTGTGATTTTTTTTACCAAAAATATGTAGAAGAATATATATCGGCCTAATCTGAGGAAAAAAAAAATGTATATATATTTTTGGGGGATATTTATTATAGCAAAAAGTAAAAACTATTACGTTTTTTTCTAAATTGTCACACTTTTTTTGTTTATAGCGCAAAAAATAAAAATCACAGAGGCGATCAAATACCACCAAAAGAAAGCTCTATTTGTGGGCAAAAAAAGGACGTCAATTTTGCTTGGGTACAACGTCGCACGACTGCGCAATTGTCAGTTAAAGCGACGCAGTGCCGAATCACAAAAAATGGCCCGGTCATTCAGCAGCCAAATCTTCCGGGGCTGAAGTAGTTAATGAATGCACATCTAAAGATATAAAAGATACATTTTAAAATTACATCTATATGAAACAGGTTACATTTAAATTGTAGATAATGTCGGTCCTTCTTTAGATTACATTTTAGACTCATAAAATGTAAATGCAATAGAAAGAAAGCAGCTTATAGCTAACTGGTGAAGCATTGCATTTTTTCTTTTCACTAGCTTCCTCCCATACCTTGTACCAAATTAATATTTTTGCACCCGAAAACACTGTAATTACCAACGCTAACAAGTTTTACATAAAAAAAAAAAATCATCAGATTCCACTGAATTCATATATATACAGGGATATATATATATATATATATATATATATATATATATATATATATATATATATATATATTTTTGTATAACTTACATTTTTTGTATTGAAAGTAAATTAAATTCTATAAAACATTTTGAATAAAAAAGAATTACCTTCTTCAATACAAAGGATAGGCAAAGCAGTATGAAATGTCTCATATGAGCTCTTGGGGGGCAACCCAGTAAGAAAAACAAGAAAAACATGTAAATTACTGTCTGATAGCCTAACACTGGTATTCACCTGGGTGAAGAGGCCAACTAAGTTTTTAGCTGTCAGATTTAAATTTTGGTGACAGTCATCTTTACTTATAGTCAAAACGTAACCAAAAGCTGTCAGGGTTGACTTATTTGCTGCTGGCAATATATGAATGAAACTTTTGAATGAAACTTTTTCTCAAAAAAATATTTTCAGTTACACAAGTAAGAGAACCATGGACCATTTAGGATATAGGTTGGATCACATTGATACTCATGCTTCAAATTAGGAAAGAACACACTTTTTCAAAGCTCTCTAAGGCTCGGGTCACACTGCCATGACTTGGGATCCGACTTGTGAGATCCCAAGTAGCGTGACATGTGAAATGCCATGTTAGTCATTGGGAGCTGTCTTAATTAGTACTACCGACTTCAGAAATGATTCCTGTACTATTTTTAGGTGACTTCTATCTGAATTCTATTCTCTTCTATTCTATACTTCTATCAAAGTATTACTCAAGTCACCAGGAAGTTGTCTGGCAAAGTTGCATGACTGTGTGAACCTAGCCTTACTGTAACCCAGAAATTATGATAAACATGAGTGATTTAAGTTGATTTACTAAAGGCAAGTTCAAGTTCAAAGGCAAGGCAAGACTGTTCACTTTGCAAAAAAAATCTCTAAGTTTAGTGAATATAGTGAACATGTATTTTGCAAAGAATATCACAAGCAAGGAAATTTTTTTAAATATCAGTATTTTTGCTTGCAAATTATTGAATAATGAAAATCAGCAGAGCTTCACCTCTTTCACTAAGTTAAGGGACAATTCCTTGCAAAGTGAGCCGTTTATGTCTTTAGTAAATCAACCCCTTTGTATAATAATGGCATTAAGGGGTGTACAATGCTTTAGGAGGTTTTGGAAAGTAAACTCTTCTCACAAACCCTACAATATGACATAAAATATATCTTAAAGTATATCTCAAACAGTTAAATTGGTTTTCATGTTCTTGAAGCTTTATTTTTAAAAAACGGTAATACGGCATCGGTTTGGAAAGTGACACAGCAAGTGACACTTAAGATATAATATTAAAGTTAATCACACTGTTCCAAAAATCGTGTGACGTGCTGTTTGATGATTTAGCTAAAAGGTAACTTCAGGCAAAAGTTGTTTTTCTTTTTCGATAATGTGGAAGGTATAAAAGTTCTTTCATGTTTTTATAGCTGTCTCTGCCTTGTTGGAAATTCTTGTTAAAGGAAAAACTTTTCTAATAGACAGATAGGAAACAATACAATAATCAATCTCAATCTATTCTAAGATTAAATTAGTGCAGACTGGCACTATACAGCAAAAATGGAACATCATACATTTATTATTATTATTATTATACAGGATTTATATAGTGCCAACATTTACTTATCAGATAGTATAGCAGAACACTGTATAGAGTCAGGGGTTTCCAATAATGTTCTGTACCCGGACTGTGCAGATAAGTATTTTGATTGGTCTTGTTTATTTTTATGACTTTGTAACACTGATGCACACAGTGGGGTTTATTTACTAAAAGTGGACAGTGCAAAATGTGGCTCACTTCTGCATAGAAACCAATCACCTCCCAGGTCTGATTGCTAAAGCTTAATTGAACAATATGTTATAATAAACACTAAATTGATTAAACAAAAATAGTGCATAAGTGAAAAAAATGTCCATCTGTATAGAAAAATAATGTTCAAAGCCTTAAGCCCATAAATTAATCTTCCAATGTGATGATTAAATGAAACAAATACGATGATTGAATGTGTAAATCCTCCACCACACCGCAGTGATGACACCACATAAAGTGCTCGCTTACCCCAAGGCAAGCTTTAGAAGCTTGCGACCTATTACCCGGTCAGGGCCTTTATCCAAGAGGAAATCAGGGGGGCGATATTCCAACATGCCCCACGGAAGCGGTCAGTCCCAACACAAATCTCGTCAAGTACACAGGTCACAAAGGTAGCAAGATGAGTATCACTCAGAGGTACCCCAAGCAGTTTTAGTGCATCATCACATATAAACTGTGAACCAGCAGACTTTTCAAGAAGTAAAACCAGAAATGACTAATTATTCAAGCAAAAGACAGATGCAAATGAAGCTAAAAGAGATTACAGATTGAAAATATGTCTTCATTTTTTATTCAGAATTACGCTATGTCGATTCCTTTCCTTTTTTGGGGAACCTCTGAGTGATACTCATCTTGCTACCTTTGTGACCTGTGTACTTGACGAGATTTGTGTTGGGACTGACCCCTTCCGTGGGGCTTGTTGGAATATCGCCCCCCTGATTTCCTCTTGGATAAAGGCCCTGATCGGGTAACAGGTCGCAAGCTTCTAAAGCTTGCCTTGGGGTAAGCGAGCACTTTATGTGGTGTTATCACTGCGGTGCGGTGGAGGATTTACACATTCAATCATCGTATTTGTTTCATTTAATCATCACATTGGAAGATTAATTTATGGGCTTAAGGCTTTGAACATTATTTTTCTATATAGATGGACATTTTTTCACTTATGCACTATATTTGTTTAATTAATTTAGTGTTTATTATAACATATTGTTCAATATCACTGTTGTCAGTGCTGCTACTTCCCATTCCATATATTTTTGTGTGTATCCCACTTATAGCAGCTGCTTTTATGTAGTGTTCCCACATATTTTCACTATTTGATGATGTCAAATTTCTATGTCATAATTTTTAATTGTCATTAGCTTTTCTTATTTCATTTAATTTTATACAGTGCGGTATTTTTTCTATTACTTAATTGAACAAGCTGAGGTTTGAAGCTGATTGGCTACCATGTACAGCTGAGTGCACCAATTTTAGTAAATCTACCCCAATGACTTTAAGTAGAGAATTTCTGTCTGATTGCGTCATTTCTTGATAACACACTTCTTTGGAGTGCAGGTAATCTTCATGAATATTTGACCTTCTAGTTTCACTTGATGACCTTCCATTCTTCAGTATCTTCATTGGGATAGGGAAATAATTAGTTTTTTTGAATCCTAAAATATAAGAATGATACATTTACTGTTGAGTTACTATAGCTAGCTATTATACCTAAGATGTAATATATAACAGCTTAAAATGTAGACCACACTATGAATATAGGGACCATTAGGAAAGAATCTAGGTCAAGGTTTTTGACTAGAGATAAGCAAATGACTAAACTATCCACCCTGGCCACAGTTAACCAGATATGCACTGTTCATATCTACTTATGCACCAGTGGCTGTTATCCCCCACAGCAAGTAGGTCAAAGGCTTGGTATACTGATATCAGCCTGCCCAGCAAGTAAGGTTTTTATATATTTGCAGAAAACACTATCCAGGAACGCAGTAGCAAGAGGTTTTAGATTAGTTATTTGGATAAACTGAATTTTCAGTTACAGCATGAGAATGGGTACATGCAAATCTACCCTAATCTCTATAAGATTATTTAATTTATTCTGTGTGCATAGCAATATTGATTGTAGTTTGGAACTTTACAGGTGCTAGTCAAATTCATCACACAAACATAACTTTTCGCACTTGTTAAAAATCTTTTATTTTATTATAATGAACTTTTTAAAAAAATAGTCACTAAAAAATAAAATACTTCTTCCTAGAGAGCCTCTTAGGACCTCAGTATGACCAAAATTCTTAGTATTATGATTGTATACACTACACAAAAATCTCTGGTTAGCCTCACCCATTAACATAATACATATGTCTACAAAATATATAAGTTTGATCTTGCATTTTAATCATAATGGTGGGGTCAGTTTCTTGAGTCAGTTGACCAGGTTTATCGGGAACCATTAAAGAGATGAGCTGAACCATCAATCAAGTATTTTAGATCTCCGCTTCTCCACTCCTCCACCATGGAAAAAAAAGCAGGTATAAAAAAAAAAAAAAAAAAAAAGCAGGAGGAGATTTGTATTTCCTCCTATTAGTGTGAACGTCTCCCTTCCTTATTTCAATATATCTACAATATTGCAAATAGATATTATGACCCTCCTTTTTACGAACCTATCCCTGTTCAGTACCCAGCCTGCCTAAAGTCTCCCCTAGCACAGAGAGGTGGAAGGGGGGAGGTGCTGCCACCTATCCCTGTAACAGGTTCACAATGGCAGTGACATTTAACATTACGTTGACATATTGACAACCTTTTGGGACACATCACCATACACAAGAGCAGACCTCCTGCGGAAGTAATTTGGGCGCAGAATGCCAGCACACAATAAATAGGCCATCTTCCGTTTTGCATCTCTTCTCCCCTTGGGAGTACCACAGTGTTAGGACCAAACATAAACCCGAGGGAAGTATAGTAGCAAGTCCCATTTGCAATCTTGGAACACCCAATAAGAGGACAGTATGCGACTGGTATAAACTACGTGGCATGTTCACCAATGCCAGGAGCCTGGCGGACAAGATGGGTGAACTAGAGATACTATTGAGCAAGGAGGATTCAGATTATGTGGGAATTTCAGAGACCTCATTCAACAGCTCTCATGATTGGCTGGCAACCATTCAAGGGTATTCCCTTTATCGCAAGGATAGAGAGGGTAAAAAAGGGGGAGGGGTATGCCTATATATCAAGAATAATGTACAAGTGAATTTGAGAGATGACATCAATAGGGGAGCTAGGGAGGAGGTGAAATCCTTATGGATAGAGCTCCAAAAGGATGAAGCTAAGGGGAAAATAATACTGGGAGTATGCTATAGGCCCCCTAACCTGAGGGAGGAGGGGGAGACGGACCTCCTATCACAATTTGGATTTGCAGCAAGGATGGGAAGTGTTATTATAATGGGGGATTTTAATTATCCAGACATAGACTAAGGCTCGCCAGTTCCGAAATGTCTTGCTGGACAATTTCATTTGTCAGATGGTAGACGCACCAACTAGAAACAAGGCGTTACTAGATCTAATGATTACCAACAATACAGACCTGATCATGGACGTGAAAATATGGAGCAATTAAGGAAACAGCGATCACAGGTCAATTGGCTTCAGTATAAATCATACAAATAGGAAACACAAAGGGAACACAAAGACACTGAATTTCAAAAGAACCAACTTCCCTAAACTACAAACCTTGCTAGAAGATATAAATTGGGATAAAATCTTAGAAACAAAGAACACGGAGGAGAGATGGGTTTGCTTTAAGAGCATATTAAATAAGGGCATTAGCCAGTGCATCCCATTGGGAAATACATTTAAAAGAGAAAAAAAAGTCCCAGATGGCTTAAGTCCAATGTAAAAATGCATATAAAAGCAAAGGAGAAGGCCTTCAAAAAAAATACAAGGCTGAGGGATCATCATCAGCATTCAGACTTTACAAAGAAGGCAACAAGATATGTAAGGGTGCAATTAGGGTGGCTAAGATAGAACACGAAAGACATATTGTGGAGTAGAGCAAAAAGAATCCCAAGAAATTCTTTAAGTATACAAACAGTAAAAAAGGGAGGACAGACCATATTGCCCCCAGCTGCTAACTTTAATTTTTTTTCAGAAACAACCAAAGTTTCTCTTTTATTTAAGGTAATATAGGGAAAAAATTGCAAATAAATCATAAGTGAAATTTGTAAATCTTTGCTGGCTGTGAATCAGCCCGATTTGAGTTGAACTTCATACTTTGAGAATTGATTCACTCATCTATGTTGCCTACTGTAAAATTAGAAGTTGACTCAAAGATCCATGATTATCTCAAATTATTTAAACTACAGTATTGTAATTTTATATGGCCATTTGGCTCTTCTGTTTCTTCTACTATAATTGTGCATTAAACTAACCCCATTATAAGTAAATGTGCAATTAGGAAGCACATAATAAAAATGAACTTATGTAGCCGTTTCCTGCATAGTGTTATGCATGAGTAGCCACACAGATCCTCCTGTGTTTAGTGGATGTGTCTATAAACAATATTGTGCTGAATACATTTTCATGAAGGACCAAAGAAACAAAGAGTAAAAAAACTGGAACATTGAAAAAACGTTTTTTTTTTTTTTTTTAAATCCATGTTGCCCTTGCCAAATAAATAATCAGTAGTGATATAATCATAATCAGTTTATTAGGGACTGGCCAAGATTCGAACTATGTATGGGCAGGCTGAATGTACCCAAGTTGATCGATCAATTAACTTGGGTACAACAGCCCATTGGATTTTATATGTGATTATTGCTAGCGGCTATTATAGGCGCTAGCTGTAATCAGTGTGTTCTCTTGGCAGGTGTGGGGAGAGCCATACACGCTGGGAGAACACAATGGCTCTATGGGAGGGATTCCCCCATCAACACTGACTTTGTTGATGGAGGAATCAAGCAATTTTCTCAATTGCTCCATCTATGGCCAGCTTAACAGAATACACTAACAAATAGTCTGCTCAGCCAAATAAGGAAAAAACAGTTAAAAAAACTGTGCATTCCTAAACCCTGTAATATATAATGTAACTATATCTGTTATCTAATAAGATACAAATAACTTTTATAAACAAAAAATGATTGTAAATTTGATTTATATTGTAATTCTGTATCCTTATATAAAATAAATAAAACATGGAGCAGCTTTAATTTTGCAGAGCTTTGTTTTGTCAAGGTCACTTGTCAATTCTTTAAAATGAAAATTGCTATAATTCAAACACAGAATCTGTAATTGGTAACTAATAAAAGTAATATATAAATAGCAATTTGCAGTTCCCTAAAAGAAAAGCTTACTACAAATAAAAAAAAAAATAGAAAAATGTTTCCATTGTGCTGTGGCATAGATAAACATGTTTATAAGAGTTATTCATTATTTATGCTGCAGACATTGGATCTGGTGATTTTAATCATGAACACCTAGACACTAATTCATTTGCTCTTATGCAGCAACTGTTTTAATGCCAAATTTGCAGTTTTTATGCTAAAGTGATTCATTAAGTTCTATTCTTGGCAACTTAATAGCTGCTATGAATGTGTGATAAAATTTTACATTTAAACAGATCACATTATTAGAATATAAACCTGCCAATTTATATGAAATAAGGCCTTCATTACATTTTAAAGGACGTATAGGCTGAACATGCATACATGTATTTATAATCCATGGCTGGAAAGGAACACATAGCTTTTTACATTATGAAATTTAAAGCAGTAAATATCAATGTGCTTGCCTGTAATATGTAATTGAAACACAGTGCTCATTACAAATTACATAGGGGAAATTGGATACACATTGGTTATAAAAAGTCTTTGGAGAGCTGGCTGTTTGCAGCCTGTGGACCACAGTTACTCCATCCATGGTATAGTAGCAACAACTATAACAGTATCCAGGCATAAAGTTATAACACAGTTAACTATGATCTGACCTCTCTCGGTTTGTTCCTATATATTTAAAAAAAAAAAGGCATGGGAATGTTCCTAACAGTGTTTCAAAGCCAGTATGTTCTACGGAGATCAACTTTCGCGCCTATAACACCACGCTATCAATACATCAGCTAGTCTATAAACCCTGTAGTTGAGAAGCAAATTTTAGATTAATAAAAAGGAGAGAACTGTAGAAATCATAACATAAAGCAGAAAAAATATATAAATGCAACCACCCCCACCTACAGTATCTCACAAAACTAAGTACACCCATTTTTGTAAATATTTTGTTATATCTTTTCATGTGACAACACTGAAGAAATGACACTTTGCTACAATGTAAAGTAGTGAGTGTACAGCTTGTATAACAGTGTAAATTTGCTGTCTCCTCAAAATAACTCAAGACACAGCTATTAATGTCTAAACCGCTGGCAACAAAAGTGAGTACACCCCTAAGTGAAACTGTCCAAATTATGCCCAATTAGCCATTTTTCCTCCCGGGTGTCATGAGACTCATTAGTGTTACAAGGTCTCAGGTGTGAATGGGGAGCAGGTGTGTTAAATTTGGTGTTATCGCTCTCACTCTCTCACACTTGTCCCTGGAAGTTCAACATGGTACTTCATGGCAAAGAACTCTCTGAGGATCTTAAAAAAAGAATTGTTGCTCTACATAAAGATGGCCTAGGCTATAAGAAGATTGTGAAGACCCTGAAACTGAGCTGCAGTACGGTGGCCAAGACCATACAGTGGTTTAACAGGACAGGTTCCACTCAGATTAGGCCTCGCCATGGTCTACCAAAGAAGTTGAGTGCACATGCTCAGCGTCCTATCCAGAGGTTGTTTTTGGTAAATAGACGTATACGTGTTACCAGCATTGCTGCAGAGGTTGAAGGCATGGGGGGGTCAGCCTGTCAGTGCTCAGACCATACGCCGCAAACTGCATCAAATTGGTCTGCATGGCTGTCATCCCAGAAGGATGCCTCTTCTAAAGATGATGCACCAGAAAGCCCACAAACAGTTTGCTGAAGACAAGCAGGCTAAGGACATGGATTACTGGAACCATGTCCTTTGGTCTGATGAGTCCAAGATTAACTTATTTGGTTCAGATGGTGTCAAGCGTGTGGGGAGGCAACCAGGTGAGGAGTACAAAGACAAGTGTATCTTGCCTACAGTCAAGCATGGTGGTGGGAGTGCCATGGTCTGGGGCTGCATGAGTGCTGCCAGCACTGGGAAGCTACAGTTCATTGAGGGAACCATGAATGCCAACATGTACTGTGACATACTGAAGCAGAGCATGATCTCCTCCCTTCGGAGACTGGGCCATAGGGCAGTATTCCAACATAACGACCCCAAACACACCTCCAAGATGACCACTGCCTTGCTAAAGAAGCTGAGGGTAAAGGTGATGGACTGGCCAAGTGTGTCTCCAGACCTAAACCCTATTGAGCATTTGTGGGGCATCCTCAAAGGGAAGGTGGAGGAGCGCAAAGTCTCTAACATCCACCACCTCTGTGATGTCATCATGAAGGAGTGGGAGAGGACTCCAGTGGCAACCTGTGAAGCTCTGGTGAACTCCATGCCCAAGTGGGTTAAGGCAGTGCTGGAAAATAATGGTGGCCACACAAAATATTGACACTTTGGACCCAATTTGGACATTTTCACTTAGGGGTGTACTCACTTTTGTTGCCAGCGGTTTAGACATTAATGGCTGGGTTTAATGGCTGTACACTCACTACTTTACATTGTAGCAAAGTGTCAATTTTTCAGTGTTGTCACATGAAAAGATATAATAAAATATTTTAAAAAAATGTGATGGGTGTACTCACTTTTGTGAGACACTGTATAAATGGCCTTTGCAGCAAGGTGCACATGGAAGGGCAATGCACATCACAAACAAACAAAAGTACTCCCAGCTCCCACTTACCAGCCAGCCTGCAAACATCCAAATTGGTCCTGTATGTCAAGTAAGTGTGCTGGGAAATATTTTGTTTGTTTGTGGGGTGGTTGCCACTTTTTTGTACAGCATGGTATAAAGCCCACTGCTGTGCTGCTACATAATGTATATGCGTACTGTCATTGGCAACAGGAGTAAATGTAAAGAAAAAACTTTTTCAGTTATACATACACTTTTTTTTTACAGTTTTGCATTCCTTCACTTTTTACCTTTTCACAAAAAGTCACAATTTAAAGTTTAAAAATACTTGGTATCAATCCCTTTCATGCCTAAGTCTATTTCTGACATGTGTTGCTTACAAGTTAAAATCCGTATTTTTTTCTAGAAAATTACTTCGAACCCCCAAATACTATTATTTTTTTTTAGAAGAGAATCTAGAGAAAAAAATGGCGATTATTGCAATATTTTATGTCACACTGTATTTGCGCAGTGGTCTTTCAAATGCATTTTTTGGGGTAAAAAGACACTTTCATGAATTAAAAAATAACTTACCAGTAAAGTTAGCCCAGTTTTTTTGTATAATGTTAAAGATGTGCATACTCGTGGAATGCTAACAAACTACAGTACCTAAAAATGTCCAAAGGCAATGCTTTAAAAAAAATTAACAGTTACCAGGTTAGAGTTACAGAGGAGGTTTAGTGCTAAAATTATTGCTCTCACTCTGGCGATCACGGTGATACCTCACATGTGTGATTTTAACACCGTTTACATATGCGGACGTGACTTATGTGTGTGTTTTCTTTGCTGCGTGAGCTCACGGGGACGGGAGCGCTTTAAAATTAAATTTTTTTTCTTTTTTTTTACATTGTCTCTTTAAAAAAAAA
Organism: Aquarana catesbeiana; assembly: GCF_042186555.1. Classification (NCBI taxonomy): domain Eukaryota; kingdom Metazoa; phylum Chordata; class Amphibia; order Anura; family Ranidae; genus Aquarana; species Aquarana catesbeiana. Next base: position 406,157,093 of record NC_133328.1, on the reverse strand, counting down.
AAATTGTGATCACTTTTATTGCTTTATAAACATCCATTGTGACAGTAATAGGTGGTGACAGGTACTCTTTATGGAGAGATGGGGGTCTAAAGACCCCAAATCCCTCCTTTGCACTTCAAAGTATTGCCAAAAATGGTGATTCTGAATATTGTCATTTTTTTTTAAATCACCACCATTAGCAGCCAAGTAAACCGGAAGTAACACTGTTTACACATAGGAGACTGGAACAAAGCCATTTCCGGCTTCCTTCCAGTCTCACTCTAGCCGGAGGAAGTGCTGGATCGTGGAGCGGGTCTCCTGGTGGGATGGGAGGCCCGGGAAGAGCGGCGGAAGGTGGCGGGAGGGGAGGACATCCTCCAGGATAACAGCTGAGCAGCTTTTGGCCGCATTGGTTGTTATGCCTGAAAAGCCGACCGCCCGCTCTAAAAAACGATACCGGGATGATGCGTGCAGCTGCAGGCATCACTTGGTATAACCCCTCAAAGCCAAGGCCGCATATGTGCGTACGGTCGGTGCTAAGGGGTTATACGGTTTCATTGTTATGATTTATTAGGAATTTTGTAAGTTGTGTTGTAACTGTGCACAATGATTTATGTGTTTTTTTTAATTGAAAATAGATTTAATAAACATTTATCTTTGGACGTAAAAGAAATATGTAACTCTATCCTTATTTTTCAGGCTCTGTGCTTTCAGAAAATATTAAATTTTAAAGCTGTAAATGAAAAATAGCAAAAACATGAAAAATAGCAAAAACAGTCTGGCCGTTGAAAAATAGAAGGCTGGGCCTGGTAATGAAAGGCTAAAGCGCTCATTTTAGCAAAAGACATTGTGTTTGAGTTGGACTTTAATTTGAATGTTTTCCACCTAAAGCTGGCTATACATTAGTAAAACTGCATTCAAAATTTTTTGTTTTATTCAAATTTCTAATCATTAGTGGGGGTCAAACTGACGTTTGACTTTGACTACAGTAATGAGAAAATTCGGAGGTGCATGATGGAAAATTTAGCTTGAACACATTTCTAACAGTGTGGTTTTAATTCTGGAAAATCCATTAATTCCAAAATCAAGTATTAAAAGCAAACAAAATTTTGATGTACTTATGAATGACATTCATCAAACTGTTGAATGCACTGAGAATTTTCAGAAAAATTTGCATAAATTGCATACGAATGTTTGTACAAACATTTGTTTGAAAATCTACCAGTGTATGGACTGTATGGCCAGCTTAACCACCTAAGGACCGAGCCTCTTTCTGAGATTTGTTGTTAAAAACATTTTTTTTTGCTAGAAAATTACTTAGAACCCCCAAACATTATACATTTTTTTTCTAACACCCTAGAGAATAAAATGGCGGTCATTGCAATACTTTCTGTCACACTGTATTTGCGCAGCGGTCTTAAAAGCGCACTTTTTTCAGAAAAAATACACTTTTTTGAATTAAAAAATAAGACAACAGTAAAGTTAGCCCAATTTTTTTATATTATGAAAGATAATGTTACACCGAGTAAATTGATACCCAACATGTCACGCTTCAAAATTGCGCCCCTTCGTGGAATGGCGACAAACTTTTACCCTTAAAAATCTCCATAGGCGACGTTTAAAAAATTCTACCGGTTGCATGTTTTAAGTTACAGAGGAGGTCTAGGGCTAGAATTATTGCTCTCACTCTACCGATTGTACCGATACCTCACATGTGTGGTTTGAACACCGTTTTCATATGCAGGCACTACTCATGTATGCGTTCACTTCTGCACGCAAGCTCGTCGGGACGGGAAGTGTTTAAAAAAATGTTTTATTATTTATTTTACCTTTTAGTTTTTATTTTTACACCATTATAATGTGTCACTTTTATTCCTATTACAAGGAATATAAACATCCCTTGTAATGGAAAAAAGCATGACAGGACCTCTTAAATATGAGATCTGGGGTCAAAAAGACCTCAGATCTCATATTTAGACTAAAATGCATTAAAAAAAATATATATATTGTCATTTAAAAAATTATTTAAAAAAATGGCCCTTTAAGAGCTATGGGCGGAAGTGACGTTTTGATGTCGCTACAACCCAGTAATTGTATGGAGATGGGTGGGGGCCATCTTCCCCTCACTCATCTCAATACCCAGGTAGTGACAGGACGCGATTGCCCCCGCCGCTGCTGACGGCTCTGGTAAGTGGCGAAGGGCAACGGATCTCAGCTAGAGGGGGGGACCCTCTCCCACCGCCGATAAAAGTGATCTTGCGGCAAATCCACCGCAGAGACCACTTTTATCTTGTAGGGGACCGCCCTCTGAAGAAGGTGATACCGTGGTTATGGCAGCTAGCTGCTGCCATAACCATAATAACCTCCTTCAAACAGCTGATGTAAAACTGTGGCGGGCGGTCCATAAGTGGTTAAAGTGTTACTAAACCCACAACAGTAAAATCAGTTTATATATGCAGTATTGTATGCTTGTTATACTCACAGTGGAACCTAAGGGGTTAATCATCTGCATTGTGTAAAAATGCTGTTTGATCCCGTCTTTTCTTATTCTCCCCTTCATCTACAGTCCCCAATCCATCTGCTGATAGTACAGAGCCCTAGGAGGCACTCTGCACATGCTCAGTTTGGTGTGTATTGCTAGAGGTTTTTTTAGGGTGGGAACAGTGGCGGAATTATAGGGGTCGCTGAGATCGCCATGGCGACCGGGCCCCTAGCTGCAGGAGCTTGAGGGCCCCCTGTACTCTTCGATAGGAGGAACGGCAGGGGCGGCTGAGACAAGCTCCCCGAGCGTCAGCCGAACTGTAATCGGCACTGACTGTGCAGGGAGCTCATCAAAGTGAAAACACAGTGTGTGCTGTGCTCTTTGTCTCCCCCTACAGTGCAGTACCCAGCAGGAAGAGCTAAGGTAAAGGTCTGATGTTTTTTTTTATAAGACTATCTATCTACTGTATGTGTGTTTATATATGTGTGTGTGTGTGTGTGTGTGTGTGTGTGTGTATGTATGTGAGTGTGCATGTATGAATGTATGTGAGTGTGCATGTATGTATGTGAGTGTGCATGTATGTATGTATGTATGTAAGTGTGCATGTATGTGAGTGTGCATGTATGTATGTGAGTGTGCATGTAAGTATGTATGTATGTATGTATGTGAGTGTGCATGTAAGTATGTATGTATGTATGTATGTGAGTGTGCATGTATGTATGTATGTATGTATGTGAGTGTGCATGTATGTGCATGTGTTTATCAGTGGCGGTGCGTCCATAAGGGCACACAGGTGCCGCCCCCTCTCTCCAGCCACCCCCTCTCTCTATGCCCAATGAATAGATTCATGTATAGCATGAATCTATCCATGGCCACCTCTGCCACCTCCATATTTAGGTGCCTGACCCCTTTTCGGGCGCCGGGCGCCTGAATTACAGCGGCGGGGGATGTTTTTGAAGCACCTGATTAGAGCCATAGGCTCTAATAGGCTTCAAAATAGGTGAACTGCGAGTGCCATGCTTGGCGCTCACAGTCCACCCAAGTGTGTTAGAAAAACGAAATAATATTCACTTTCCGAACACTGAACCCCCTCTACCCCAATCAGGTGTGCAGGTCTGTTATCCATCACCTGATTGGCTAAAACGATAGGCGCAGCTATTAGATGCCTATCAGGAGGAGAGGACAAGAGATGAGGATGGCAGGAGACGCATGGAGGACCCCGCTCGCGGCCGTCACCCGCTGCCCCACCGAGACAGGGTAAGTGCCGGGCAGACGGCGAGCGGGCGGGGGGGGGATTCGCAGTGGCAGCATTCAATGGCACAGTTGCAGCATTTGATGGCGCCCTTGCAGCATTTAATGGGTACACTGGCATTTAATGGGCACAGTGGCAGCATTGAATGCCACAGTTGCAGCTTTCGATGGCACACTGGCAGCATTTGATGGGCACACTGGCAGCATTTAATGGGCACAGTGTTGGCATTTGATGATCACAGTGGCAGCATTCGATGGCACAGTTGCAGCATTTGATGGCACACTGGCAGAATTTAATGGGCACAGTGGCAGCATTTGATGGCACACTGGCAGCATTTGATGGGCACACTGGCAGCATTTAATAGGCAAAGTGGCGGCATTTGATGGGCACAGTGGCAGCATTTGATGGGCACAGTGGCGTAATTTGATGGCACAGTGGCGGCATTTGATGGGCACAGTGGCAGCATTTGATGGGCACAGTGGTGTAATTTGATGGCACAGTGGCGGCATTTGATGGCACAGTGGCAGACTTCAATGGGCACAGTGGCAGCGTTTGATGGGCACACTGGCAGCATTTGATGGGCACACTGGCGGCATTTGATGGCACAGCGACAGAGCTTGATAGGCACAGTGCCCCCCTAAAAATTTTGAGCACCAGCCGCCACTGTTTTATATGTGCGTGCATATGTGCATTTATATATATATATGTGTGTGTGTTTTTATATATGTGTGTGTTTACATGTATGTATGCACATTTTAGGTATACGCTTTTAATCCTGACTCCCTATATGTGTACAATCAGAACCGATTTTTTTATTGCTTGTTCATAGTATCAGCAAAAAAAATGCTGTTCCTCCGAAAAGTGATCCATGCTCAGATCGCTTTTCAGAGACATTTGACAGCCAGTAAAGAGGCAATATGTTGCCTACTGACCGCCTGTTTTAACCCCTTAAATGCATCATCACTCTGCTGCAACTGCATGCAATGCACACAGTTGTGGAGTGGTTGCAGTGCAGCCTTATTCACCTAGGGGTGTACTTCAAGGGTGCCCTGACTGGAAAAAGATTGGGAAACACCGACATAGAGGAACCAATCTCTCCATTTTCATCCTGCAGCTGCTGAATGCCTGCGGGAGGGAGAGGAGGAGAAGCAGGGGGGGAAATGGCGAAATAGGTTTATATGCAGCCACCCACTTGTGACTGGGCCTTGGTGTTTCGCCACTGGGCTCGGAGGAAAGGGCCCTGTCCGGGGGTCAGGGGGGCCCTCCATGGTTTCTTGCATCGGGGCCCTGAAGGTTCTAGTTACGCCACTGGGTGGGAAGGTGCATGTAATTGGCACAGAGACAATCAGCACTGTCCAGAAACAGGGTCAAGGGTCCTGCAACTTCATAGGACAGTCAGAGAAGAATGAAAACTCTTCCTACAAGCTTCAACCAGACACTGATAGAAGTCACAAGACCGCTATATACTGCTGATGAGAAAGGGTATTTAGCAGTTTATATTTACTATAATAATTGTATTTCCATGTTTTGTGTGCTGTGGGAGACCAGATATATTGAATGCAGGGTCCTGGGTTTAGTAACACTTTAAGACTACCCTGTTCACAAAAAGTGACAATGCTATCACGATTTTACTGCAGAACAAGCAGTGTTGTGAACCTATTACAGCAAGTGAAAATCAATGGCTTTACTTGCTAGATCAACAGGTAATAAAACCATATTGCGGGGGCAGAGAAAAATAAAAAATTGCTGCGATTATGCTAGTGATTACTATATTATATACAACATTTTTAAATTGCCCATCGTGCTAATTTGAAAACAGTTTTTAAAAAGTGCAGCAATACACAGTCAGTAATCACTAAACATGTAAGATCATTCCATAAATGAAACCAATAAGGTAAGCAGTCTATAAATAGTAAAATTCGTTTTGGCTCTTATGCCGCGTACACACGGTCGGACTTTTCGTCTACAAAAGTCCAACGGACGCCGACGGACTAAAGCTGGCTGGTAATCCGATCGTGTGTGGGCTTCTCCGGACTTTCAGCAGACTTTTTCAGCCTCAAATCCGACGGACTTTAGATTTGAAACATGCTTCAAATCTTTACGTCGTAACTACGACGGACCCCGAAATCCGCTCGTCTGTGTGCTAGTCCGACGGACAAAAACCCATGCTAGGGCAGCTATTGGCTACTGGCTATGAACTTCCTTATTTTAGTCCGGTGTACGTCATCACGTACGAATCCGTCGGACTTTTGTGTGGTCGTGTGTAGGCAAGTCCGTTCGTTAGAAAGTCTGCTGCAAGTCCGCCGAAAGTCCGCCGGAAGTCTGTCGGACAGGCTGTCGGACTTTTGTAGACGAAAAGTCCGACCGTGTGTACGCGGCATTAGAGATTTTTCATGATGACCTAAGGCTGCACGTGATGCAAATACTGCATAGGTTAGCTACTATCCAATCAGCCTTTGTGAAATAAACTCCATGATGAGTCAAAACGTTAATTATTGAGTTTATTAACTATTTCCTGTGTTGTACATAGCTGGATTATCTGTGGCTCTGATATAAGATAACATTCACAATGCCCTGTCTTTCTTCTGGATGACAAGCAGTAAGTCAGTGAGTTAAGAATATATCTGCATTCTGTCACCATAAAGCATTTACTTCACACTTGTATCTCCTCTGTCAATCTCTCTCTAAATAAACAGTCAGGGCAGTGTGTGTGCATGGAAGAGCAATACTAATGGATTATGATTGTGCTCAGTTATCTCCCCCTGCCAGAAAGATTGCAAAAGCCACCCACAAAGTAAAGCCTTTAGTTTGGAAATCCTTTCAGTGGACTACTGATAAAGTCTAATGTTTAACATAACCTTGCTAGTTACCAATCAGTTTGGTCTGTTCTCCTGGATATGGCAGACATTCCATGAAAAGCTGTATTGATCCCTCTGCTTATCCGCTCCGTCTTCTAACTGAACACATTTTAGTGGCACTAGGGCCTCAGGCTTTAACTCCTGTCACGGTGTAATCTGTTAGCAGATGGAATGTTCTCCAAATCTACCCCATGCTTGCAAAATAGTCATGTGATTTGCAAGCATGGGGTAGATTTGGAGAACATTCCATCTCCTAACAGACTACACCATGACAGGAGTTAAAGCCTGAGGCCCTAGTGCCACTAAAATCTGTTCAGTTAGAAGACGGAGCGGATAAGCAGAGAATTGCAACTCTAATGCCGCGTACACACATTCGGATTTTCCGACGGGAAATGTTCGATGGGAGCTTGTTTTCGGAAAAAACGACCGTGTGTAGGCTCCATCAGACATTTTCCCGTCGGAATTTCCGACAAACAAAATTTGAGATCTGGATCTCAAATTTTCCGACAACAAAATCTGTTGTCGTAAATTCCGATCGTGTGTACACAATTCCGACACACAAAGTTCCACGCATGCTCGGAATCAAGCAGAAGAAGTGGTTATCGAACTTCATTTTTCTCGGCTCGTCGTACGTGTTGTACATCAATGCATCTTGACGTTGGGAATTTCCAACAAGATTTGTGTGACCGTATGTATGCAAGACAAGTTTGAGCCAACATTCGTCGGAAAAAAAACATGGATTTTGTTGTCGGAAATGTTCAATCGTGTGTACGCAGCATAATGCCCCATCCACACGATCGGATTTAACGACAACAAATGTTGGATGTGAGCTTGTTGGCGGAAAGTCCGACCATGTGTATGCTCCATCAAACATTTGTTGTCAGACTTTCCGGCAACAAATGTTGGCTAACAGGTTCTCAAATTTTCCGCCAACAAAACGTTGTTGTCGGAATCTCCGATCGTGTGTACACAAGTCCGTCGCACAATAGATTGTCACACAAAAGTTAACACATGCTCGGAATCAAGCAGAAGAGCCCCATGGCTATTAAACTTCCTTTTTCTCGGCTCGTCATACGTCTTGTACATCTCCATGTTCCCACGTTCGTAATTGTTGGCCAACATTTGTTTGACCGTGTTTAAGCAAGACAACTTGGAGCCAACAACCTTCGAACAAAAATCCACGGTTTTGTTGTCGGAAAGTCCGATCATGTGTACAGGGCATAAACAATGTATGAAGTGTGAACAAGCTGGTACCTTTCGAATGACCGTGATCATTGGTGCTGTGGGCTTGAAAGTTTTACCCAATATTCTGTTTATAATAAGTAGAACTATAGGCAAAACTTTTTTTTTTTTCATTTTGGATAGAGTAAGGGAGGGTTATAACCCCTGTCAGATTTTTTTGCCATCTATGTCCCATTTCGGAGATTTTCTTTCACTTCCTGTCCCATAGCCAAACAGGAAGTGAGAAGAAAATCCCTGGAAAATTAAAGGAATTTCTTGGGGACCCCCAGGTTACCAGAACTAATGTTCCCATTGGAAGATTATTATTATACACGATTTATATAGCGCCAACAGTTTATGCAGCTCTTTACAATGTAGAGGGGGGACAGCACAATTACAGTATAGTTCAATACAGAAGGGACAGGAGGGCCCTGCTCGTAGAGCTTACATTCTAAAGGGGGGGGAAGGTGGTACAAAAAGTAATAAATGCGGGGAATGATTTGATGGGGGAAGATTTCCTCTCTATTACTTTATTGTTATTTTTTATTATTAATTCTGGGGACAACCCAAAATGTCTGATTTTCTTTTACTTTCTCTTTCAATGATAATGGTAAAAAGGAGAAATAGAGAGGATGAATCTCCTTAATGGGGGCACAGGCAGCAATAAAAACTGGCAGGGGTTCTAATCTCTCTCCACTGTATCCAAAATAAAATAAAACGTTTTGTCTTTAGTTGTACTTTAATTTATTATAGGTACTTCTCTAGTGCCCTCAATTCACACAGTGCTTTACATATATATTGTACATTCACATCAGTTAATGCCCTCAAGGAGCTTACAATCTCAGGTACCTAGCTCACATTCATACATTCTGTATATAAGGGCCAATTTAGAGAGGAGTCAATTAACCTACCATCATGTCTTTAGAAAAAAAAAACATACAGGCACAGGGAGAACATGCAAACTCTATGCAGGTAGTGCCATGGCTAGGATTCAAGCTGCAAGGCGGATGTACTAACCACTTAGCCACTGGTTGCTACCGATGTATATCTAAAGCCAAAAAGTTTTTTTTTTTTTGGAATAGGAAATTGTTAGCTTCCATTTCAAGTTTTTTTTTCTTTTTTTGCTGTCCATGTCCCATTGGGGGAGACTTCCTGTCCTGGAAACACAAAAGGAAGTGAGAGGAAGTCTTTCAGAAGTTTGGGGGCAAATTCCCTCTTAGACAGTTGTCTCTGGAACAATGCTCCACAGGACAAATGGAACAGTTCAAAATCCCAGCAAGGGCACAGGCAGCAATACATTAAAAAAAAAAAAAAAAAAAACAATGTCGATTCCCACTTCCTATCCAAAACTATATAAGATATGAAAACTATATAAAACAATTTGACTTCAGATATAGCTTAAAGATAAAACCCTTTTTTAAAAAATCCTCAAACAAGCTATGCACCACTAGGACCAATAGTGATTGTCTTATGCCACGTACACACGACCGGTTTTGCCGTCGGAATAAACTCCGAAGGTTTCTCCGACGGAAGTCCGACAGAATTCCATTCCAGCGGTCTTGCCTACACACAGTCAACCCAAAGTCTGACCAAAGTCCGACCATCCAGAACATGAGGTACAACACTTATGACGGGACTAGAAAAAGGAAGCTCAATAGCCAGTAGCCAATAGCTTCCGTCTCGTACTTGTGTCAGAGCATGCGTTGTTTTTGGTCCGTCGGAACAGCATACAGACGAGCGGTTTTCCCAATAGGAATTGGTTCCGTCGGAAATATATAGAACATGTTCCATTTCTAGGTCCATCAGAATTTTCGAATAAATACGTCCGATGAGGCCCACACATGATCGGAATATTCTGACTTTTTCTGTCGGACATTCCACTCGTGTGTACGCGGCTTTACTGATTCATCCAAGTTGTGTGGTTCAAAATGTTAGAACATCTGTGTGAGAAAGTGATAGCTATAGTGCTTCAGAAGTGCTCACATCCTTGCACAACTCAACCATTGCAAGTGATGTGGTAAAAAGTAGAGCAAAGCATGCCCAGCCTAAAGATGATGGATCCTGTTTTAAACAATCTACTTAATGTTCAGGTTTTGTATTTACAGTCAGTGTAACATAGGAGGAAAAATGCAACAGGCATCTCTGTATACAAGATGCAATACTAGGAAAGCTGTAAATACTGGCTTTACTCAAAGTTTTTATGACAATAGATATTAAAATCCAGATCAGAAGTATAACTCTAGCTTGGAACAACTCTTGATAGGTGTCAGTTTATTCCTTTTACACTGGAGTCCTGCCTTGCTGCTCTGTAACAGTATAACATTTTTTTGTCAATTCTTTTTTAATGCATTGAGGTCATGGCTTTTTTCAGTCTCTTGGTATTGCCGACTATGTTTACTCCAACAAAAGGCCTAAGTTTGTTTTGCTGTGTATCAGAGAACCGATTTGCTGCTTTCTCTTAGAAAAGTACTATATGAATCCTTTGTTGTATATTTGTTGTATATTTTCATTGTAATCTGAATTCCTTAATTCATTTGATGCTCTTTTGTAGTGGCCAACAATGTGAACTTCCATGAAAAGCTATCGATTCATTATACTAGCTGGAAAGGATGATCATGTCTTATCGTAACTTCTCCATGAACAACCAATGGCTCCATGGATTAATGGGTCTGCAGACTGGAGCAATGGCTCAGAATGAGTCAGTTTGCCATACAGGTGTTTCCCTGCTTACTCTGCAGCCTAAAGCTGGCCATACACATAACAGTTTCACTATTGATTCCCCAATCCATGCTAAACAGCGTGGATGAACAAATACCCCACTGCGGGCTATTGTATTCTGACAGCCGATATAAGTAGCTGTCAAAATAACAGAACACTGACTGCAGCTAACCAGCTGTAGTCAATGCTCAGCTGCCTTTTTTTACATCAAGATTCTTCGTTTTCACAATTAAAAATTTCAGACAAAAATTCAAGCCCTGTATGGTCAACTTGAGCTAGAGTTACAGAGTTTACATTTACCAGTACAGAATTGATATTTACTAGCACAGTGCACTGTTCATAAAAGTGTCTCTAACGATCTTAGCATTGGTTTACATTACCCTTTACATTTATTTCTGTGAACCTTTCTTCTGTGTATTTATGATTTTGTATTTCTTTTTTGTAGTTATAAGGACTGTTCAATAGCCATTGCGCCCATAGCAGTCTACCCTTGCACTGCAACAGCTATATCATTTAGGCCTCAGGGACTTGAAAAGGTTTTTTTTTTTTTTTACCCGATCCTCCACTCCCACAGGTGCCCTCTTGCACTAGTTGACTGATCCACGCAGCTTCTACTCCCTTACACTCTGGTGGTTGGGGGTCTTCTGATGTCATTTAGTACAATGCAGCATCCATAGCCCTATATTGGCGCCCATAGCAGTCTACCCTTGCACTGCAACAGCTATATCTTTTAGGCCTCAGGGACTTGAAAAGGTTTTTTTTTTTTACCCGATCCTCCACTCCCACAGGTGCCCTCTTGCACTAGTTGACTGATCCACGCAGCTTCTACTCCCCTACACTCTGGTGGTTGGGGGTCTTCTGATGTCATTTAGTACAATGCAGCATCCATAGCCCTTTATTGGCGCCCATAGCAGTCTACCCTTGCACTGCAACAGCTATATCTTTTAGGCCTCAGGGACTTGAAAAGGTTTTTTTTTTTTTACCCAATCCTCCACTCCCACAGGTGCCCTCTTGCACTAGTTGACTGGTCCACGCAGCTTCTACTCCCCTACACTCTGGTGGTTGGGGGTCTTCTGATGTCATTTAGTACAATGCAGCATCCATAGCCCTATATTGGACGTGAGGACACCGAGGGATAGTCCACCATGAGAGCATAGGGAAGTGCCAGCTGCCAGTGGAGCAGGCATCAGTTAAGTAAATGCTTTTTGAGGTCCCCTAGACTTCAGGTCCCCTGCACTTCCAATATGAATACCTTGTTTTTTCATGCTGTATTTGATCAGTTTTATGTAATTTATCATTTGGAAACATGACAGTTCACATTGCTTCTGGTATTTGCTTAGGACAGACATAGCCATGTTGTGTCTGGCTGATACTGTGGTAATAATGTCAGGTGTAATATTGTCAGATTCCTTTTGTCTATTGTGCTACTGTGTTGTTGGTAGTAAATAGTGATCAGGTCTCTATATATTTACAAACAAGGTCAAGGATAAAACCAAGCTTAACTTACCGACCAACCCGCAGGCAACCAAATAACCTGTCTAACATGCGTTAAAAGCAGGGGTTTAGTCTGCACACATTTGCAAATGCATACCTAAGCCACAGAGCCTTGTCAAGGCACCCTGGTATCTGTGGTACCTACAGTAACCCTAACTTATAAGTGTCCCCACAGTAGAGGCACATGCATTCTGATGGATAGGTGAGAGCAGGTGGACTGAAGGGGAGCCACAACTTCTTAAAGGAACAGGGGCACACTGAACACCCAGCATATAGCACAATGGCTGCAAAGATGTCAGTGCACTGCCTGACCAAAAACACGACGGTGATACAGTGTTTTTTGGTCAGGCAACGCACTGACACCTTTGCAGCCATTGTGCTATATGCTGGGTGTTCAGTGTGCCCCTGAAATATGAAATATTATAAAAAGAAATATTCCTTTAATTACCGTGCCTGGGGGTGTCTATAGTATGCCTGTAAAGTGGCGCATTTTTCCCATGTTTAGAATAGTACCACAGCAAAATTACATTTCTAAAGGAAAAATTGTCATTTAAAACTGATCACGGCTGTAATGAATTGTCGGGTCTCGGCAATATAGATAAAACTCATTGAAAAAAAGACCATGGGTCCCCCCCCAGTCCATTACCAGGCCCCTAAGGTCTGTTATGGATTTTAAGGGGAACCCTGTGCCAAAATAAAATAAAATGGTGTAGGGGTCCCCCCAAAATCCAATCCGAGCACGCTACCTGGCAGGCCACAGGAAAAGAGGGGGGCGAGAGAGCGCCCCCCCCTTCTGAACCCTACCAGGCCACATGCCCTCAACATGGGGAGTGTGCTTTGGGGTCTGACCCCAAAGCACCTTGTCACAATGTTGATGGGGACAAGGGCCTCGTGCCCACAACCCTTGCCCAGTGGTTGTGGGAGTATGCAGGCAGGGGGCTTATCGGAATCTGGAAGCCCCCTTTAACAAGGGGACCCCCAGATCCCGGCCCTCATGTGAATTGGTAATGCGGTATGTTGTACACCTACCATTTCACAAAAAAAGTGCCAAAGATGGTAAAAAAGACAAGCGACAGCTTGGGACAAGTCTTTTATTAAAAAATAAAAAAAATAGAAATGCCCCGCAATGTAAATTCACGCCGCCCGACGCACCGAAAAAGAAAAAAAAAGCTGCAACCATTCTGCCTCCATGGGAGGCTCCCGCCGACTGACGCTTCTTTTCTGTGACAGTTCTTATATAGCTGAGAGTGGGGCCACCCGGTGATGTAAACAAGTGACCCCGCCCCGCTCTGACGCCACAAACTGTCACAGAGAAGTGTCAGTTGGCGGAAGCCTCCCATGGAGGCGGAATAGTTTCGGCTTTTTTTTTTCCAGTGCATTGGGCAGCATGAATTTCCATTGCGGGACATTTTTATTTTTTTTAGTTTTTAATAAAGGACTTGTCCCAAGCTGTCTCTTGTCTTTTTTACCATTTTTTACACTTTTTTTGTTAAAGGGGGCTTCTAGCTTCCGATAAGCCCCCCGCCTGCATACCCCCACAACCACTGGGCATGGGTTGTGGGGATAAGGCCCTTTTCCCCATTAACATGGGGACAAGGTACTTTGGGGGCAGACCCCAAAGCACCCACCCCATGTTGAGGGCATGTGGCCTGGTATGGTTCAGGAGGGGAGGTGCTCTCTCGTCCCCCCTCTTTTCCTGCAGCCTGCCAGGTTGCGTGCTCAGGTAAGTGTCTGGTATGGATTTTAGGGGGGACCCCTATGCCATTTTTTTTTTATTTGGTGCAGGGTTCCCCTTAACCACTTGTCGACCGCTGCACGCTGATGTACGTCCAAAGTTTGGCGGGGGATAGCATTGTTATGGCAGCAGCTAGCTGCCATAACCCCTGTATCCCCGTTTTCGTGTGACGGTCGGCTTTCAGATAAAAGTGGTCTCCGCAGCGCATTCAACGCGAGATCACCTTTATCGGTGGCGGGAGAGGGCCCCCCCTCCCGCCGCGATCCGGTGCCCTCCGCTGCTTACCGGAGACTATCGCGTCTGTGCCCTTGTTGTGCCTGGAGACGAGTGAGGGGAAGATGGCGCCCACTCGTCTCCATGACACTGCAAGGCAGAAGCAACGTCAAAACGTCACTTCCGCCCATACGTCTTAAAGGCACATTTTTGTTAATGTAATTTCTTTAAATGACTTTTTTTTAAATTGCATTTTAGTGTAAATATGAGATCTGAGGTCTTTTTGACCCCAGATCTCATATTTAAGAGGTCCTGTCATGCTTGCTTTTTTCTATTACAAGGGATGTTTACATTCCTTGTAATAGGAATAAAAGTGGCACATTTTTTTTTTAAACAGTGTAAAAATAAATAAAATCATGTAAAATAAATAAGAAAAATGAAAAAAAAAATGAAAAAAAAAAACCCCCGTCCCGACGAGCTTGCGTGCAGAAGCGAACGCATAAGTGAGTAACACCCGCATATGAAAACGGTGGTCAAACCACACGTGTGAGGTATTTCCACAATCGTTAGAGTGAGAGCAATAATTCTAGTCCAAGATCTCCTCTGTAACGCAAAACATGCAACCTGTAGAATTTTTTAAACATTGCCTATGGAGATTTTTGAGGGTAAAAGTTTGAAGCCATTCCACAAGCGGGCAAAATTTTTAAGCGTGACATGTTGGGTGTCAATTTACTCGGCGTAACATTATCTTTCACAATATAGAAAAAAATTGGGCTAACTTTACTGTTGTCTTATTTTTTTATTCAAAAAAGTGAATTTTTTCCAAAAAAAGCGAGCTTGTAAGACTGCGGCGCAAATACGGTGTTAAAAAAAGTATTGCAATGACCGCCATTTTATTCTCTAGGGTGTTAGAAAAAAATAATATATAATGTTTAGGGGTTATAAACAATTTTCTAGCAAAAAAAAACCTGTTTTAAACATGTAAACACCTAAATTCCAAAACGAGGCTAGTCCTTAAGTGGTTAATTTCCATATCAGACCTGAAGGGCCTTGTATGGATTTTAGGGGGACCCCCACACAATTTTTTTTAAATTTTTGTTTGGGGTTCCCCTTAATATTATTCCCCTTAATATACATGGGAAAAATGCGCCACTTTACAGGCATACTATAGACTCCCCCCAGGCACAATATTTAAAGGAATATTTCATTTTTATTGGTTCACTTTAAGCATTAAAAAAATCACTGCTCCCGAAAAAACAGACGTTTTAAAAAAAAATTGTTTGCATTGATATATGTCCCCTGGGGCAGGACCCAGGTCCCCAAACACTTTTTATGACAATAACTTGCATATAAGCCTTTAAAATGAGCACTTTTGATTTTTCATGTTCGTGTACCATAGACTTTAACGGTGTTCGTGTGTTCTTCCGAATTTTTTGCCTGTTCGGTATGTTCTGGTGCGAACCGAACCAGGGGGGTGTTCGGCTCATCCTTACTGGGCACCACCATCTTGGATGTGATGCCAGCATACCCAGCAGAGCTGTCACTCAAGTGGCAATCTGTAATATTCCCCTTCACTCCTACCCCAGCAACTACAAAAGGTTATATAGGGAGCAAACACAGACAGTAATTGGTGGTTCCCAGAAGAAAAAAGGGCTTTGACCTTGAAGGAGGGTGGGGTTGTGCTAGGTAATAGAATCTCTTGGAGCAGTAATTTCTTTCAGCAAGTTAAAAGGCAGGTTGCAAGTAAATAAAAAATAATGTATGAAAAGGAGAAATGCTGTAAGTATTTAAGCTTCTTGATTTTTCTGTGCTTTTATCTGAATTTTTTTTAAAGTTGGTGACAGGGTCTCTTGAATATTAACACATGTTATATTTAATACATGATACTTGGAATAATAAAGCTTCCATGTGTATGCTACAATCCCTTGTCTCATATGTTGGGCCATAGGAACACATTGGTTTATGCTACAAACTTGTCTCATATACTTGACCATAGGAACACATTGGTTTCTTGCAGCAGCTGCCAAAGTAAGTGTATATAATAAAGCTGCATACCTTTAAAAAATAAAATAAAAATATGATTCCTGTATTTTAAAGTAAGCTTGAAAAAAATTGTTTTGAATGATTATTCTTGAAACCTCAAACTCTAAGTTGAAGTTAGCAGACAGAAGTACCCTTTTCAATCTAATAGGATTTAGAAGTAGCAAAACCCATACCCAGCTGAGATACTGCTGCTGATAAATGTAAATAACACTCTTCTAATTGCAAGCAGGATTCATTAGGATTGTTTATACCTTTTCAAAAATTCCAGTAAATATCTCAGTGTATAAAAATCACAATTATTGGTCTGGCAGTATCAGCAAAAGTACAACATCTCGTTTAGCTCCTCTCATTTAAAGCAACACTAAACTTTGGTTTTAAAAACAACATTTTTAGTTTGTACTCATAACTCAAAAATGCACCTTTAATTGCTCTTAACTTCCTAAAAAAAATCTTCAAATTCCTTTTTTTTATGCTGTGATCTGACTTCTTGTTAGAAACATTTTTTAATCTGCAGAAAGGCTGCAACTAAAAAAAGAACTTTAACTCTTAAACAATTTTGAATAAAAGCATGATTTTTTTTTTTTTTTTTTGCATGTTTAAAGAGACTCTGTCACTTTGCAAATACAGTTTCTTGAAGGTCCACTCACTGGCCCAATAATACTTACGTGTGCTGTGCGCCCCCATCGGTCCATCAAAACTCTTACAAATTTACCTTGGGCTTATTGGTATGGGGGAGCAAGTGGCTTTCTCCAATGATTCAGTTCTCAGGGCAGAACATGCCAATCATCAGACTGAAACAATGTAACAGTGGAAGTATGTCATCAAGTCTGTGTAAGCTCCCACACCACCTGTTATAGAGAGTACACAGAGTTTGGACTCCTGGCTCTGATGGAGGAGCAATGAAGTATAAGTGAGTGGGGTGTTCTTTCAAGAGACTTTGTCACATTAGCCTGAATGAACAAAGTGACAGAGTCTCTTTATTAATCTTCCCTTGTGTAATCCATTGTATCTGATACGTCGTATGATGTTTTGAATTCATGCCCCCTTGGATCTCAACTTATGGCAGGAGTTAGTTGAAACCGCGATAATTGGTCACGCAGCAGGCTGCGTTGATAGTGGGCTGGCCTGAGGGAGTTTGGAGCTGGAGCTGGAACAGTAGTCAGAGACTGGCGGATGTCATCGGCAGACAGCTGAATTCATGCAGCTGCCTCCGAAAGAGGGAAAACTTACACCAGAGCCGTAAGATATACTTGCTCCACGCGGACTTGCAATTAACTATAACTACTAAGGCCAATAGCCCACACCCCATGAGAACCTCATTGTCTGAGTTAAACCAAGGCAACTTTGGATGGCTGCAGTACACTGTTGCTGGACACCATAAGTGCCAGAGATCGGTGGATAAGAATATATGTATGGGACTTTGACTTGTTTCGCAGCTGACTGATACCCACTAACTATTCCAACACATATTCCGATATGATATCGAAGTATCCAGATTCAGAGGAGTATGATTCTCTCTTCTAAGGCATATTAGCGGTATATCGTACAGGCAATAGAACTATGTGCAACAGTCCTGTGCTAATATCAAATTATGGACTACCCTAACATACAGTGAAATCTGCAGTTCAGCTCTATGACAACACACGTGGAGACCATGATTTATAAGCTAATAAAGCTCTACTATATTTCCGGAACTGCACGCAATACCTTAATGGTGAGATAATCAGGGAGCCCTGGGGATTATATGTGCCTTAATTTCCAGTCTAAGACTATTATGAATAATCATTTGCGGCGGTTGTCTGCACTGGAACCGCATATAGTATCAACGTCTTGGACGTTAAATCAGTGACATTGTTTTTTATTTTGATTTAGTGGTGGGATTGGATTGTGGTGTGACAGCACTGTGTATGGTACAAGTTGAGTACTTTTGATATGCAATTTTACTTATTTGATACTTTGACAATAAATACATTTTTTATCCCAATAATTAAGGTCTCTGTCATTGTCTAACTGACTTTCACTCCACCAATGGGCTTTACCCCTGGGAATAGGGTGATTTTTTGTGTATGCATTTTTGTACTGTTTTGATGGCAACACCTAACAGGTGAGTAGGCATGAGTAGCCTGACAATGTCAATACACTCTAGTCTGTTTCTTTTTTTATCCATTGTTTCTGTGCAAAAAAGTAGTTCTGAATGCCAGGGTGAGATCTCGGTTATGCGCATAATGTCAAACCAAAGGGTTATTCAGAGGCAGCTCACTGCAGAGAATCATAGAGCACAAAATCATTGTGAGGCCAGAGCAGCAAATACAGAAATAAATGTCTATCAATAAGCAGAGTGCACATGAATAATGGTGGCATTCATCTGTGGAGAGGGGGGGTCAAAAACAGCAAGGAAGAAAAGAGTGTAGAGGAGAACTCTTGGTTTGGGGCAGAGATGAGATAGAGGTACATGCTCAAAGTATTAATCAGGTGGTAGGAAATAACCTATAAGTTTACCATTTCTCCCTCTTTGACACCTTGGCAATTAAAGGCTGTCACTTTTCAAAAATGATAATGTGTTTGTATGTTATGCGGATGTGTTGAACAGAAACAGAGTTTTGCTAAATTATTGCAGTACAGAATGGCTTTCCATCTCTAAAATTTATGTTTAAACAGCACTTGCTTATTTTCTCTTAGCTTTGCCTCTGGAAACAATTCAAAATAAAACAAGTACAGGGAACAAAAGTAGGTGGATTGATCAGCAGGGGCGTCAAAATGGTGGCCCTCCAGCTGTTGCGGAACTACAAGTCCTATCATGCCTCTGCCTGTGGGAGTCATGCTTGTAACTGTCAGCCTTGCAATGATTAATGGGACTTGTAGTTCCGGAACAGCTGGAGGGCTGGCAGTTTGACATCTGTGAGCTACAAATACCAATCAGCAGCCTATGAGAAGGGCAGTATTCTCTACTCAGAGTAACACCTTACCTGACAGCAGAACAGTAAAGATTAGTATAATGCAGTATGTAAAACCATTTTCTCTTTCTCCCAAACCCCCAATATTCAATCCAGGTACTAAACTCATTGTCTAAGAAAAACATTAAAACATAACTTCCTGCCTGCCAATAAAAAGTATACACAGCTGATTATAATATGGTTTAACGTACAAAGATATTTTAAGACCACTAGTTAAAAAATAATTATTATTTCTCATTTAACAGAAGCAGGCCTATAACATTCCTAACACCAAATGGCAAAGGTGACATATATAGAATTGTGGCAGGAAGAAGACTTTAATCCCGCTGCAGGGTAAACTGTATAATGATCAATTACTGGATATGGCACCTAGACTTTGAAGAGCAAATGCAGGCAATCTATAACATTTACTGTCAAGAGGTAAGCCAATAAATCCCAATTATAAAAGACTCATTTAGGGCTAACTTTGTTATCCATTTGAGGTTAAATATATTTAATTAAATCACACCAATCAACTATACCCCTGCAGTTCCAAAAGTCATTTGTAGGTCTCCAGAAGAAGACAGGTGTTTTACTTTTAATATAAGTCTATTCAAAATGTCATCACAAAAACAATAATAGCAAAATAATGATACATTCCCTTCATGCAAGGCTTTTATAAAGGTTTTTTTTTTCTAGCCGGTTTGCAGGTTGTGACAAGCAACCCAAATATTTATCTACAGATTATTAACACTTCTGTGCTGGAATGTAGCTCTTTCAGGCAATAATCAATAATGTAATGCACTCAGCATTGTTGGCTTAGCTTACTAATCAATACGTTGGTAGCCATGAAGCAGTTAATAACAAAAACTTTTTTTTTTGTAGTCAGATACTATTTAGTGTAAGTGGAAATAATGCTCTAAAAAACCTCTAAATTGCCACCAGACAGCTTTGTCATATAACAGGATTATTAAATTTTTTTTTTTTTCTAAAGTACCGCTGCATCAGGAACTTCACTACTGTTTAAAGGTAAATAAAAGTCAGCAGCTACAAATGCTGTAATTTAATTTGTTAAGAAACATACACATCAGGCTGGCTATAGACCAAGCAAATTCTTTTTTCAATACAATACATGTTGATGGGGACAAGGGCCTCATCCCCACAACCCTTGACCGGTGGTTGTGGGGATCTGCGGGCGAGGGGGCTTATCGGAATCTGGAAGCTCCCTTTAACAAGGGGACCCCCAGATCCAGTCCCCCCCTTTGTGAAATGGTAACGGGTACAAATGTACCCCTACCATTTCACAAAATGTGTGTGAAAATGGTAAAAAAACACAAGACACGGCTTGGGATAAGTCCTTTATTAAAAAATAAAAAAATAAAAGTGTCCAACGCAGTCCATTCATCTTCTTCTTCTCTCGCTCTGACAGACCGAAAAAAAAAAAAAGCCACATGCCGCCACCGATCTGCACCCACCGTAATGACCGGCCTCTCAGGTGAAAGCTCTTTTATAACCGAGGGTGGGGCCACACAATGACGTAGACAGGTGACCCTGCCCCCTCTGACACACGGGGACATCCTTATGGCTTTCCCATAGCGTCAGAGGGGGAGGGGCCACTCAGCTACGTAACCGGATGACCCCACCCCTCTATGACACTACAGGGAAGCCATAGGGATGTCCCTGTGCATCAGAGGGGGTCGGACCGGGTGGCCCTGCCCCCTCTGACGCTACGGGAAAGCCATAGGGATGTCCCCGTGCGTCAGAGGGGGGCACGGTCACCCGGTGACATCACTGTGTGGCCCCGCCCTCAGTTATAAAAGAGCTGTCACCTGAAAGGACAGTCATTATGGCCGGTGCCTTCCATGGAGGCAGGTCGGTTGCATATTTTCTTTTCTTTTTCAGTCCGTCGGTGGAGGAGAAGAAGATGAATGGACTTTGTGGGACAGTTTTATTTTTTATTTTTTAATAAAGGACTTGTCCCCAAGCCGTGTCATGTCATTTTTACCATTTTCACACTTTTTTTGTGAAATGATAGGGATACATTTGTACCCCGTTACCATTTCACACAGGGGGGAGGCCGGGATCTGGGGGTCCCTTTGTTGAAGGGGGCTTCCAGATTCCGATAAGCCCCCCGCCCGCAGACCCCCACAACCACTGAGCAAGGGTTGTGGGGATGAGGCCCTTGTCCCCATCAACATGGGGACAAGGTGCTTTGGGGGGCTACCCCAAAGCACCCTCCCCATGTTGACGGCATCTGGCCTGGTAGGGTTCAGGAGGGGGGGCGTTCTCTCATCCCCCCTTTCCTGCAGCCTGCCAGGTTGCGTGCTCGAATAAGGGTCTGGTATGGATTTTTGTGGGGACCCCCACACCATTTTTTTTTAAATTTGGGTGCAGGGTTCCCAGACCCAAAGGGACTGGTAATGGACTGTGGGGGAATCCCATGCCGTTTTTTTCAATGACTTTTATCTCTATTACCGAGACCCGACAATTCATTATAGCCGCAAGTACTTTTCAATGTCTTTTTTTCCTTTAGAAATGTCATTTTGCTCTCGGACTGTTCTAAACATGGGAAACATGCACCACTTTACAGGCATACTATAGACACCCCCCAGGTATGAAATTTAAAGGAATATTTCACTTTTATTGTTTCACTTTAAGCATTATTAAAATCACTGCTCCCAAAAAACGTCAGTTTTTAAAACTTTTTTTTGCATTAATACATGTCCCCTGGGGCAATACCCAGGTCCCAAAACACTTTTTATGACAATACCATGCATGTTAACCTTTAAAATTAGCACTTTTGATTTCTCCCATAGACTTTTAAAGGGTGTTCCGCGGCTTTCGAATTTGCCGCGAACACCCCAAATTGTTCGCTATTCGGCGAACGGGCGAACAGTCAATGTTCCAGTCAAACTCATCCCTACAACACATACAGGTTTAATTAAAGATTCTATCATTTGGTTAGAATTGGTTCTTTGGTTAGAATTGAGGGGAATTTAGGGAAATAAAGACAGAGGTTACTATTCCTTACTCTACTACAAAAAAGTGTCTTGTTTGCAGCCTGTGTCCTTATTGCAATGATTTTCCTAACATTCCATCTCTGGAACAAAAATTCAAGGAAAATTCCCCCCTAGTGTGAAAACAAACAGCCCTAAAAGTCTTAAATAGTTTTTAAAATGGCTCTGTCACAAAAATCAACCCTAAAAATGGTTTTCTGGCATTGGGGAGTGTTGATATCCTATGTCACATGCTGCGTTCCTTGCTTCGTCCTGCTGACCCTTACATTACTACAGGACATAGTAGTGACATGGAAGTCCACAGGAGGAACCAATGAACACAGAGGGAGGAGGGGGGGCAGAAGATCAACACTGATGGCACAGAACATGGGCGGCACAGTGGTGTAGTGGATAGCACTTTCACCTAACAGGGTCACTGGTTCGAATCCCAGCCACGACACTACCTGCCTGGAGTTTGCATGTTCTCCCTGTTTCTGCGTGGGTTTCCTCCGGGTACTCCGGTTTCCTCCCACACTCCAACGACATGCTGGTAGGTTAATTGGATCCTGTCTAAATTGTCCCTAGTATGTATGAATGTGAGTTAGGGACCTTAGCTTGAGGGTAGGGACTGATGTGAATGTACAATGTATATGTAAAGCGCTGCATAAATTGACGGCGCTATATAAGTACCTGAAATAAATAAACATCTAACAATGCTTGTATAGGCCGGGACAGAAAATGAGAGGAAATCTCCCTTATGGGGATTACAGTCAGAAATAAAAAAATGGCATTTTAACTCCTCCCCATTCTAGACAAAAAGTAAAAAAGAAAATTAAAAGTAGAGCTTTTCCGAGGTTTTAGTTTAAAATGAAATTTAGTAAAAATTAAAGTTGCAACTGATAAAGGTAAGTTTGGCAAGTAATTTACATCCACTGTAGTGTCCGTGTTCACTAATTCACCATAACAAAAATCTGGTGCAAGGTCATTAAAGAACCAGCTCCCTCCAGCCTCCTCCAACAATAAACCAGAAGGTCAAAAATGTTCCCTTAAATTACTATGAAATAGAAACATACAGAATTTACAGTGCAGGATGCTAATGTTTATTAAATACTGGCATCCCTGGTACAAGACTAAGACTCTGTTCACATCTAGGCGTTTTTGGGCGTTTTTCTGCTCTAAGCCTCAGCTATAAAAACGCCCAACAAGACAAATCCAATTAATTTCAATGGCCCAGTTCACATCTGAGTGTTCTGTCGCCTAAATCAAAACACCCCTCGCTTTTTTGGCAGATTACAGGCATTTTAATTCTTTTACAATGGTGACCTTTTGAACTTCAAGACACCTTTACAAAAACGCTGCAAAAACGCCTGAAAAAAAGCCAGAAAAACGCTGGCAAAATAGCAATGCCTAGATGTGAATTGAGCCTAAGGCATTCATGCTGAAGGTTTTAGGTATCCTTTTCTGGACAATGTTGTCAGAATTGATTGAATCTCTGGGCCAGTGGCTGGAGATGCAAGTGCAGACTGAGGGGTCCCAGAAGTATCTTAAATCAATAGCAGTGGGCTGGCAGAACAGAAGCTAATGTTATGGGGGCAGCCTCATATAATCCTGCATAGGGAGAAAAAGTATTTAGACAGGTTGGAAAACCTTGTCTGATTGTAATTGTTTCCCTTAAGATAAGCAAGCACTTAGCCAAGATACTTCATAGAATGTGAGCAATGCCTTCCCCTCCCTTCTCCATAGACTAAACAGGAACAAGAGTTCCTGTTTAGAGCTAAGGCTGCAAAACAGACTGCTCAGATCATGCTTGCACAACCTATTCTACTTTGAGCTCTCTAATTTAGGTCTACTGGCTTTTTAATGACTGTGTGAGCATAGTCATAGAGTAGTAATAACCATTCATTGGCTCCTTCCACCCTCTGCCAACATGTTGGGTGAACTAGTTAGAAAATTACAGTTTCCCTGGTCTGCTTATTTTTAAAGTAATTGTAAATGATCACCTTGTAAAACAACCCATTCAGTTTAAAATAGAAATAAAAGGCAAACATTTTTGCATAGATATAAAAATACATTATACATAGATTTTTTCACTTTTTTATAAGTTATCACATTCCCTCTGTTCTATGCTGCATAAGAGCTGGGGGAGGAGAAGCAGCTGCACACTGAGCTTCCCAGTGTATGGCTGTGCAGCGGGGGCGTGTCAAGACAAGTCTGATCATGAGGGTCGACTACACTGAGTTCCCAGCATAGCTAGAGAACTGACCATGGTGTGTTCTCCTGCTTAGTATGGTCAGTTTTTAAATTGGAAAGCAGAGGAACTGGCAGGAACACCAGAGATTTCACATAAAGGAAGCCATACAAAGAAAACAGGATACTTTTTCATACAAGTACATGGTACAGCGGGCACATATCAGGAATATGAAGTGTTGGGGTAACAAACTTTAACTCTCATTCTCTTCTGTAACTGAATACACGTAGAATGAGCAAGGCACAACACACAATTAAAACAACTCTCAATTTTAGCTGCAAAGGTAGAAATACCTATTAAACTGTATTTACCGGGATGCTCTAAGCCACATGTTATTTAGGATGGCAGCAGAAATGTCACACTCTTACGTGTAAAATAAACATATTTATGAGTCTTATGTTTATTATAAGATAATCATTTTTTGAAGTTAACAGAAAACTCCATTTATTTCCCTGTAACAATATAATATGCACCTTCTATGTCTTTTATATTTTAATTCTGAGTTGCAGAAGTACTGAAGATCAAATGTGAGTACTAACTAGAGGCTTTGCAGTCATTAGATAGGAATGTGAATGGATCCATTAATGGAATCATGTCCATTTTTGTGTAACACATAGCAGAATAGAGCTGCAGATGGGCATTTGCCCTTGCCCTAGCGTCCAAATATTTGTGAAGCATTACTTTTTCAGTGATCCAATCTGCTGAATATAAAGCGGCCACTGTTAAATAACCTTACGCAAAAAAAGTATAGTATAAACTATATTGTGGATGGGACACCTATTAAACCCTGTTTCTTACCAAATGACAATTTAACCACTTCAATACTGGGCACTTTAATCCCCTTCCTGCCCAGGTCAATTTTCATCTTTTAGTGCTCTTGCACTTTGAATAACAATTACTCAGTCGTGCAGCACTGTACCCACATTAATTGTTTATCGTTTTTTTTTAGACAGATAGAGCTTTCATTTGGTGGTATTTAATCTCCACTGAGTTTTTATTTTTTTATTTTTTTTGCTAAACAAATGAAAAAAAATCTGAAAAAAAAAGTTTTTCTTTGTTTCTGTTATAAAATTTGCAAATACATATTTCTTCTTCTTCACTGATGAGAATGCACTGATGGGCACTGATGAGGCTGCACTGATGTGCATTGATGGGCACAGGTGAGGCTGCACTGATGGGCACTGATGAGGCTGAAGTGATGGGCACTGGTGAGGATGCACTGATAGGTACTGGTGAGGCTGCACTAATGGGCACTGGTGAGGCTGCACTGATATGCACTGATGAGGCGGCACTGATGGGCACTGATGAGGCGCTGATGAGGGGGCACTGATGGACACTGATGAGGGGGCACTGATGAGACAGCATTGATGGGCATTGATAAGCTGCACTGATGAGTATTGTTAGGCTGCACTGATGGGCACTGATTGGCACTGATGGGGCAGCACTGATAATAAGGGCACTGATGATCAGTGCCCTGGTTATCAGTGTAAATGTGCCCTGTTAGACTTGCTGGTTACTGGCTCTGCTTTCCTCACGCTGTGACAGCATGTGAAGAAAGGAATGCCGATAACTGGCAAGTTTGTTTACATCTGGTCAGCTGTGATTGGATATAGCTGATCACATGGTAAAGGGCCACTGTGATTGGCCCTTTAACTTGATCTGTGGTCAGCTGTGTCCAAAGGACACATCGATCACAGAGCGTGCCCAATGCGCACCCCAGGGGGCGCACAGGAGGCATGTTCTGGGAGAACGTCCATGGATGCCCTCACAGAACAACAGAGCCACCCAGTAGCCATATTTCGGGTACGGAGCAGTATTCAAGTGTTTAAATATTAAAATCTTTATAACAATATGCTATAAAGTTTTTTGGGAAAGTTATTATAATTTTCTAACTTTTGGATCTTTTTTTAAGGCCCATGGCATATACTCCCTGAGGCTTCCCGATCATTAGTTTATCTTGGCACGACAATCATCTCTATGTACCTGCCTTTATTCATTGTGTACATTGTAAATACAGAAATATTTGCTTTCACGCAAAAACTTTTATTACTTCTATGCAAACATATAGCTCGGCCTAGAGCAAATTATTGTACTAGAATTGTAAGTAAAATGATGACAGTATAAAGCTCAGAAGTTATTTCAAAAGAGACCAAAGCCACCTTAGATAAATTGCACAGATATTTTTAGTGAACTGGTAATGCTAATATAAAAGTTATTTTAGAACTATATAATCAAAAGTCTCCAGAGCATGAAATACCTGTCATTGTATTTCAATTTGCCATATTGCCGCTGAAAAATTTGTTCATGGTGACCAGTCATGTCATTGTAAGAAGAGGCTAATTCCATTATCCTAATATCATTTTTAACAAGAAGGCATCTGTGCATAACTAATATCTCCACCAAAAATCCAATCTTTATCAAAACACAATCACCACTGAGAAGCAGAGGTCAGTGGACTAAACCAGTAGTTTAAAAAAATTAAAAAAGAGTCTAATGAGGGCTATGTAGCATTCCCCAAAACAGGACACCACAATTTAACATCACCATTCAAATAAGGAAGCACTATACTTCCTTTGTAGGATAGCACCCAGGTAGAGATTGTTTTCCACTGGATCTTTAGGGGGCTGCTGCTGCTTGTCTTTCAGAACAATTTGTGCTAGTCCACTATTAACAAACAAAAACAAACAAAATCTTGGGGCCACCTCGGTACATTTATTTTCTATATTCTCAATTATTCCTCATTTTCTTTGACTCAAAAAAAAGGTTTTCAATGACCCTTCATTAATTTTACATAAAATAGTTTGAGACTGTTCATCACAGCTGAGCCAATTAGTCAACTCCTCTGTTGCAACAGTTGCAAGAGTCATAAAATTCATTGAAATATACTATATAATGGAATTCAGTAGGTGTGACCTCAGTTAGAAAAGTAACAAAATCAGCAATGAAGGAAGTGAGTTCTGCAGGCTAGGCCCAACAGTGTCAGTGCACCGCTATTTCTACCCTGAAAAATGTGACCGTATTCTTGTATCCCTAAAATACAGCAGCTAAATGTGCTGCTATTTATATATATTTTTTTGCTTACCTATAGTATACCAGTCTTTGAATACAAGTATCTACTCCTTATTGGTCAGTCTCAGTGGCCACAAAAAGATACAGGAAGCAGGAGAGGGCAAGTGAAGCAACCCTAAGCTGGAGAACATTGAGGTCATGAGTCTGGCTATGCTGTCTTAGCCAATTGGCTAAATGGGAAAATCTATTGGCAGGTAAGACATTTCAAACATAAGTATATAAAATAAGTTTCTGGTTGTTTGCCTAGAATATGACTTTAAAGTGGAATTATATGAACCGGGTATCGATCACCATCCACTTTCACTGGCCGAGCTGAGACAACATCACTCCTGTGGATATGTGGGAGTTCAGTCAGCTCGGCATTGCCGAATATGTACAATGAGCTCCGCACGCACAACTTACTGTACATGGGTGGACAGGCAGGTAAGTAACTTTAAGGCAGAAGAGACACAATTGGGTTGATTTACTAAAGGCAAAAAGGCCATGCAATTGTTTCAGAGCTTAGTAAATGAGCAGAAGCTCTGCTGACATCCATCATCCAATCATGTTCAAGCAAAAATGCAGTTTTTTTATTCTCCCCTGCATGTGATTGGGTACTCTTTGCAAAGTGAAGCCTTACCTCATTTACTAAGCTTTAGACTAGAGCAGCTGCACTTGCAGAGGGCAACTACACTTTGCAAAGTGCACAGTCTTTTTGCCTTTAGTAAATCAACCCCAGTGTCTCTTCTGCATTTAAAAGCCTGCCTGTTCGCAACAACTTTAATTTTTGCCCTAAAGTTCCACTTTAAGTTGGTGGGTTTCACCAAATATGGCTAAAGGTCAAGTCTAGCCTTTTTGTCAGCCTTGCCCAGTTGTATCAACTTTCTCCTGTACTGAAAATGTTTAGCTTCTCACAGCATGCATTAGATGCTACAACAAGTCAGACAGAACAACTTAATTTCCTGCCTGAAGGAAGTCCAGCATTATCTAAACCTTTCCTGCCATTTCCTGTGTCTTACTGTCCCTGGCCTGCCCCTTTCATTCATTGTGTTTAATTTCTTCAATCATGGAAGCTCAACATCACTTGTGGTTTGTTACCTAGGGCAGTCTGCATTCAAATATAGCCTACCTAAGAACACCCTCACATCCAGACAGATATCTACTCATCAAAGCCTTTAGATATTTGCTCAAGAAGTAGTAGCACAGTGCTGAATAGCAAAAAAATGTTCTGGTCATGAAGGGGGGTAAAACTTTCTGGAGGTAAAGTGGTTAAACCAAGGGCAAAGTTTACTTGGATGAGGGACAGGGCTTAAAAGTTCTAAATTTTGGCTGTTAGTGATAAGGTGCTATGCACTTTCCATGCAGCCTTTCATATCCAGCATTATACATTGTAAATAATCAGTCAAGATTGTGACAACAATTAACACATGGATGCATTTTAATTTGATATATATATATATATATATATATATATATATATATATATATATATATATATATATATATATATATATTTTTTTTTTTTTTTTTTGCATATGTTTGCTTGCTAAAGTACATAGGCATCCATATGGTTCACTGTCACAATATCAGTATTTAGAATGAAACCTCAACCATCAAACAGTATATCAAGACATAGTTGCACAAAAACTTCAAATGACATATCTAGTGCTTTGGAATTTGCTAATGACTTGCTTTAAGACTGAAGCACAGCTATTCCCGATTCATACTCATGAGCTTATGTCACATACATATGTTTCCCATAATAGCACTTACTGAAGATCCACTAGGATATGGTATTAATATCAATCTGTATTTCATTCTGTTGTATTATTCAACAACACACAACCTAAAATGCAATGTCCATGGTCAGCACTATTTAAGAATAAAATAGTAATAATGTACGATTTCCCCTGGGTTTGTATGCTTTTCAGAAATGCCAAATGAATCAGCATGCATCTATTTTTTGCAATAAGGCACTGCCGGAATTGGATTACCTTCATATGACCCTCCCTAAGGGCATCTACATTTGCAAATGTAACACAATTAGCAATGCCTATTAGAGTCAGGATTAAAGTGGTTAAAAGCCAGTTAGTGTCCCAAGTGAGGTTATGGCAGTGATTCTGTAATGTTATAGAACATTCAATCACAGAAGCTAGAAGCTTTAATTGCCCTTGAGTCATACATTCGATAGTACATTATGCAATAAGCATGCTGTACGTTCTATCAGTAAATAACTACATGTGCACTAAGATATCACTTTCAAAATATGAACTTAAACTAGTTTAAAGTGTTCTAGATTAGTTGTAGCCTGTAAACACTTGCGGTTAACATCCCTAAAAGATTGTGGTTTCTCCTAATGATCAGCTGACACCATACTATCTACTCTATACTTTGATTCATGTCCATCTGTTCAATGTACATTAGCAGTGCATTCCCTGGTTTTAATTGATTTTTCCAAAAGATCATTATATTCTTGCTGTTTTCCCTTCACATTGCCAATTCCCTTTTAAAATTCCAATTGGACTACAGAATCTGGAATTATAGTCCCAAGTGCCAAGAGGAACACTGCAGGTAACCACACAAGACAAATTATAAGTCAGAAATCGTTCTTCTGTATTAATTGATAGGTATATGGAGCAAATCCATCTCACCTAGCTTGACAATATTCATTAGGTTATCAAACAGGCAATTTTGAGAATCTGGTTCTTCAAAAACTGCTTTTATTGCCACACATATTATGATTTGGCTATTTGGTTTGGGTATGAATTGTCCAGAGCTGACAGATTTAACTATACACAATTTTCCTCATGTTGTTTATATTGGGTTGGGCAGATGGATCTTATGTTGCCATTGCGATTTGAAGGCACCAACCTTTGCATGAAAAGAAATAAAGTTGTACACTTTTTTTTGTATGTATGCAAAATGTTAAAATAGAGACAAAGTAGCAGATATCTTTTTATTGTAAAGAAACTTAGTGCAATAATACATATAAATTTGAGTGCCAGGGGACACATTTGGCCAGTATTTGCATGCAGGAAGATGCAAAAGAATAATAACAAAATCTTGATAGATTAAACCATTTCATGAAAGTAGACCACCAACCCAAGGCTTTGATAGCTCTAGTGTGGTGCAATTTCAATCATCACTTTGAAATTCTGTTGTGGTTGCAGGCCTGCTTCCAGTACCCTTGTCTAGTTCATGTTGGCCAGCTCTTAAAAAATAGTTGCATATGTTAATCCCAGTAATTAATAAACACGTTTTTCAAGTGGTCTTGATTGTTTTAGTACAAAGAAGCAAGGTAAAATCCCCCACTTTGTGTACTTTAGGCTGTTAATGACTTACATTATGTACTATCATAACCAATTATCTATAGCGCACCTGCTAACTACAGTAAAAGAGGTTGAAATCCGTGGGGGTTTTTTTTCTATAAAAATAACAAACATGCCTATATCTACCTGCTCTGTGCAATCATTTTGCACCGAGCGCCCCGATCCTCTTTTTTTGGGTTGCACCGCCGTCACTCCAGGCCCCTCCTCTTCATCAGGTGCCCCCACAGAAAGCCGCTTTCCATGGAGGCACCCGTGGGTGCTCACTCCTGAGTCCCGTTGCTGCCTCCATTAACACAGACAGCAGGACTTGGCCCCACCCACAGCTCCCATGTCACTGGATTTGATTGACAACAGCGGGAGCCAATGGCTTCTGCTGCTATCAATCTGTCCAAAGAGGAGAGAGACATCGGCTGGAACTACTGAGCTTGTGCACATTGCTGAATTAAATCTGGCTCAGGTAAGAAAAAGGGGGGCTCTGTGGGGAGCTGAAGCACAGAAGGTTTTTTTACCTTAATGCTTAGAATGCAAGTTAAGTTCCTCCCAAATGTGGGATTAGGATTCATGGCTTTTTACTTTTCCTACATGCATATCTCCCTTCCTTTATGCACATTCCACTTTACTCATTTGGACCCTTTTTCGTTTTTCCTTACCTCTTTTTCTTTTGTTTTCCTATTTAGACATTGGTGCTTAACCGCCCCTGAAGAGTGTTTGATACATGAAACGCGTCGGGCGTACCACATGCACCACATCATCATTTATTCCTTATTAGGTCCATACATCTACAGGCATTTACACACCGTGCTGCGATCCTGTGCATTTTTTATGGATGTTTCAACTGTCGAGTAGTTGTACCCTGCATTATTTGGGAATTTTTCCACCCTGTTTACCATGTATTGATGAGGATGCATATGTATTTTATGTAATTGTTTACACTTACTTGGATCATTATTGTGCCACCAGGCTATTGTCAATCAATAAATGGTTTGTTACGTGGTGATTTATCCCCTGGCCACTTTTGCTCACCTCATTCAAAGTCCCACCTCTTCCTGTTTCTGTATACATAGGGATGGAGACGTATGTCTCATTTAAAGTCCCAACTTTTCACTCCTCAAACTCGATTTAGGGATGGAGGTGTGCTTTGAGGCCTTAGGGAAATCTCACCAACATGGATATTAGTCCACAGGACACTTGCCCTGAATCGTTTGCCCCCCAATGGGGGTGGTCTAGTATGACACATATTCTCCATTTACCTTGTTTACATGCATCCTTTAATCACTGCCCTTTTTCTTTTTTACTCTTTCTTTCTCCCATTTTTTGCAGTTTTGCAGTGTACCTCTGAGAGGGGGTCAATGTCTCCATGGTTACCTTTGGTTTCAGTGTCCGGGAGCTGCGATGCATGGCGGGGTCCCTCCCCTTTCCCCTCCTCCCTCCGTCAGTCTCGGTGGGTGCGGGGGATCGGGGCAGGTTCCCCTCCGTGCGTCGGCATCATTCATCCACGCCGTGCACGGGACGTCGGTCCCGGTGTAGGCGTTGTGTTTACCATCACGCAGACACGTGGACGACGGCTTCCCCAGCAGCTATGGGCGGCCAGTGCCGCTGCGCTGGAGGAGGCCTCCGTTCGCTCCAGTGTCTGCGCTGTCTGACGTTGGGGGGAGTTCCTTGCCGGGGAGGGGAGTGGCTAGCTGCGCATAAAGTCCTCATCCCTGTGCTCGCCTGCTTTCAGGCAGCACGTCTATCCCCTGGGCTGGATATCTGTGACCATTCACCCACTATCTATAGGTAAGGGGATCATTATATATGTTCATCCATGCACACTTGTGATTTGGGTCTCCTGTTAATTAGGAGCACACCTTATACAGATTACTTCTATTACCACAGAACTATCCTTCCATACCAATGAGGACACAACACTCTAGGGGGACCTCTTGTGTGCGCCTGGCCCTTCTTCCCCTCTCCGAGCACTCCCCCCTCAGCTCCCGGACCTGACTCAATCGGTGCCCTGTGACTATGGACCCCATGGAGCTGCACTCCTTTGGCATGTGAGTATACATCTAGGATTCATGGCTTTTTGCTTTTGCTACATGCATATCTCCCTTCCTTTATGCACATTGCACTTTACTCATTTGGACCCTTTTTCGTTTTTCCTTCCCTCTTTTTCTTTTGTTTTCCTATTTAGACGTTGGTGCTTAACCACCCCTGAAGAGTGTTTGATACATGAAACGCGTCGGACGTACCACATGCACCACATCATCGTTTATTCCTTATTAGGTCCATACATCTACAGGCATTTACACACCGTGCTGTGATCTTGTGCATTTTTATGGATGTTTCAACTCTCAAGTAGTTGTGCCCTGCATTATTTGGGAATTTTGCCACCCTGTTTACCATGTATTGATGAGGATGCATATGTATTTTATGTAATTGTTTACACTTACTTGGATCATTATTGTGCCACCAGGCTATTGCCAATCAATAAATGGTTTGTTACGTGGTGATTTATCCCCTGGCCTTTTTTGCTCACCTCATTCAAAGTCCCACCTCTTCCTGTTTCTGTATGCATAGGGATGGAGACATATGTCTTATTTAAAGTCCCAACTTTTCGCTCCTCAAATTCCCAAAAGTGGAACTTCCGCTTACGCTTATTTGCTAACTCCCCCCCCATCTTTGGCACCTTTCAGGGGAGAGGAGGGATAGGTTGTTTTTGACAGGTCCAGGTCTCCACTTCCGGGAAACGGCACCACGGCGCCATCCCTCCGAAGTTTGGCCCCCTCCTCCTTCCTCCGCCACGGGGTCAATAAGAAAGCACAGCGTGCTTCGCGCATGCGCAGCAGGGAACCGGCTGTAAAGCTGGAAGGCTTCACTGCCGGTTTCCCTTAGTGTAGATGGCGGCAGCAGCACCTGACAGCCGATCTGAAAATCGGCTGGAGTGCTGACATCGCGGGCTCCCTGGACAGGTAAGTGTCCATATATTAAAAAGTTAGCAGCTACAGCATTTGTAGCTGCTGACTTTTACTTTTTTCTCCCAGCCGGAACTCCTCTTTTAAGGTGAAAAACCTTGAGGCTTTACAACCACTGTAAAGTGAACCAGTGGTTTGTCCATGCAGCAACAGATCCACTTTAATAGTATCCAATGCATAGTAGTACCTTCTCTAGACTTTCCAACAACTCTTTTTGGCCACCAAAAGCAAATAAAAAAAAAAAAAAATACTTCTGGAAATCAGGGATCATTTAACTCACTTCCCTTCCCCCCTTCCTTCCTCTGAAGTTGGTCAGAGAGTCCTCAATCCTGTATAAGCTGTGGTCTATTTTTCTCTTTTCTACCTGCAGCTCAGTGGATTGACAGGGGAGCAAAGGGAAGTTAAGTATGTGTAGCTGGATAGGCTATTGCCCTTGCTGTGTAGCTTAAAAAATGTGAAGAATTATCCTAGCAATATAAACAATAAAGTACAACAAAACAAATAATACCCACAATCAGATATACCATATATAGTTCCTCTTTGTTTGTGCAATACATTTTTTAAAATTGAGATATAAGGATTACAAAGAACTGTTTTTACATAATAGTCTGAGCTTGAATACCTAACAGTTTAAATAAACTATGTCACAAAATGTTTCTCATAGCATCATAAAGCGGGTTCTTGTGTTGTCAGATCATTTTTTTTTCAGCACCAATAATTAAGTACAGGAAACACCAACAATACAGCTGATAGCCTCCCATGGCTTCCAATACCATTTCTACGCTGATGACACTCAAATCTATCTCTCTACCCTCAGCTCACCCCATCAGTCTCCTCACGTATCACTGATTTACTAACAGACATATCTGACTGGATGTCACACCACTTCCTCAAACTCAATCTATCCAAAACCGAGCTCATAATATTTCATTCCCCATGTGCCTCTTCATCTGACTTCTCTGCCAAGACTGATGGCGCATCTATCAGTCCGTCCCCGCATGCCAGGGCGCTAGGGTTAACTCTGGACTCTGAACTGTCCTTTCAGGCCACATCCAATCCATGTCCAAATCATGCAGCCTCAGCCTACATAACATTTCCAGAATATGCCCCTTTTTACCAATGACACCACTAAGCTTCAAATTCACTCCCTGGTTATCTCTCACTTCAACTACTGCAACTCCCTCCTCATTGGCTTACCTTTACATAGGCTATCCCCTCTTCAGTCCATCATGAATGCTGCTTCCAGAATCATCCACTTTACCAACCGCTCAGTGTCTAGTACCCCTCAATGCCAATCCCTCCATTGGCTTCCACTCACCCAACAAATAAAATTCAAAGTACTAACAACAACTT
Source organism: Aquarana catesbeiana (assembly GCF_042186555.1). Classification (NCBI taxonomy): domain Eukaryota; kingdom Metazoa; phylum Chordata; class Amphibia; order Anura; family Ranidae; genus Aquarana; species Aquarana catesbeiana. The sequence continues at coordinate 406,122,234 of NC_133328.1, read as the reverse complement.
ACAAAGCCATCCACAACTCTGCCCCCAGCTACATCACTAACCTTGTCTTAAAATATCAACCAAACTGCTTTCTTCAGTCCTCCAAAGACCTCCTGCTCTCTAGCTCCCTTGTCACCTCCTCCCATACTCACCTCCAGGACTTCTCCCGAGCTTCTCCCTTCCTTTGGAACTCCCTACCCCAAGACATCTGTGTGACTTCATGCACAGATGTCTATGCAAGTAGCACCTGAACTTGCAAAAACTAGTGCCGGAGTCACAGGGATTTGACCCCTTCTAATGCGGACAATAGGGTGTGACTTGTCATGCGATTTATAACTGTCAAATTGCATGAAAAGTTGCACCGGTGTGACCAGGGGCTTAAAGTCAAGGCCTAGGGAGTTTCAGAGAGTTATTTCATGTTAAGCAATAGATTTTTTTGGGGTCAAAATTAAAGCATATCTAAACAAAAAAAAAGTAACATACTGCTGCTTAAATGATAAGTTCACCTTTCAAGAAAAAATAATAAATGCACATATTTTTTGTAGGAAATATTTGTCCCTGCATGAGCATGGAAAGCATTGCAGTGGATCAGGGGTGCAATGTCAAGCCTCTGCAGCTTTCTGTCCGTAGCTTCATAGGGCTGTCTGCAGGGCTTGTGCGTGAACTACCAGAGCACCCATCAGCGCCTTTGCAGTTTATTCAGAACTGCAAGCCATAAGTCGCGGTGGTTAACGGTTGTTGTAATTCATTCATTCACAGGAAACTGTGAATGAATGACACGACCTTGTGGGAGTAGCCCCAAATGGCTGCACTGTTTTTAAATGGTGACAGCGTGTGCAGGGAGAAGATCCCCTGACTGCTGTCACACTGATGCCCCGTACACACGGTCGGACTTTGTTCGGACATTCCGACAACAAAATCCTAGGATTTTTTCCGACGGATGTTGGCTCAAACTTGTTTTGCCTACACACGGTCACACAAAGTTGTCGGAATTTCCGATCGACAACCACGCTGTCACGTACACCACGTACGACGAGACTAGAAAAGGCCGGTTCAGAACCAAGCGCGGCACCCTTTGGGCTCCTTTTGCTAATCTCGTGTTAGTAAAAGTTTGGTGAGAGACGATTTGCGCTTTTTCAGACTCGTGGCTTTCAGATCGTTTTTTGCCGTTCAGTTTGTGCTTGTGGGTTTGTATCTGCTCTTCAGTGCATGCAGTCAGTTCGTATCGGAGTTTTCTGTGTGATCTTGCCTGCTTGTTGCTGTTTTTCAGGTCGCTCTTCACAGGCCTTGCTGTTCTTCAGTGCGTTCTGTTACTTCGTTCTGAGCAGCCGACCGTTTTCTAGCCATGTTTCGTATGTGTACTCCTCGTAGAGTTCGTGCTGTGCGGGGGCTTGGTGTTGGGGTCCTGACCTTGACACAAGTTCAGTCCATGAACAGGGTGGGGAGGAGTTCATGGACCAAGAATTGGTTGCTTCAGCGTGACCAGTTCTCTCATATGCCTTTGCTCCGTGAGATCCGTGAGAATAATCCTGATGATTTCAGGAACTTTCTCAGGATGACGGACCCCGTATTTCGGCGTTTGTTGGCTTCGCTGACCCCTTCTATTAGCAGGCAGGATACCTGCATGAGGCAAGCCATCACTCCGGAGCAGAGGCTCGTCGCTACCCTGCGGTATTTGGCCACAGGGAGAAGCCTGCAGGACCTCAAGTTCTCAACAGGCATCTCCCCCCAGGCTCTTCTTTGTGGACATTTGCTGCTTGTGTTTGTTTTAGCTGACCCTGACAGAAATGTGTGGAGTCCAGAAAATGTCGTGATTGTGTAACCTTATACAAAGCACTGTTGGCTGGTATTTACTAAATGCAAAGACACTTTTCACTACAAGTGCACTTGCAACTGCACTGAAACTGCACTTGTAGTGCAAAGTGGATTTGCCCTTAGGAAATTACCCCCATTTTCTCAGAAAACAACAATTACATCACCCCAAAAGTGTTGTAGCGTTGAGACAATAATCCACACATTCTTGATGAACAATCTTTTTAATACCTGCACAATCACATGTGCATTTACCAAAGGTTTTTCTGACAAACCAACATGTTTGTTGTATAACAATTTTTGTGGTGTCATTATCCAAAATCAAAATGTCCATTTTATAGAAAGCAGGCCTGTGTAAAACCCACAAGAAAGACACAAATCTTGATCTTACAAAGTTCACATTTGGTAGAACTGGAAGGCAATATCAGACATGAGTATTTAGGAACTGTGTTTGATATTGCGTTCAGATGGGGGGAAATCACCCCAAGAAAAGCCAAATTTGGAAGATGCACACAAATTTCACAATGTCAACATGTGCTATCTGCCATCATGGGGGATGAAGGGACGTGTTTTGGGGGAGAAAGCCCTTCCTCACCGCTACTTTATTATTGAGGAAGGGGTTGCACCCCCAAAACGCGTCCATTGATCTCCCGTGATGGCAGATAGCACATGTTGGCACACTGTGTGCATCCTCCAAATTTGGCTTTGGGAAAAATCACAAAAACATTTTGCACATTGTAGCACACAAAAGAAGAAAGTGATTTGGAGGGGCTTTAAACTCGCCCCAAAACATCAATGATGTTTTTATATTTTGGAATAACATCATTGATGTTTTGCTTGATGTTTTCCAATTGTAAATTACACCCCATGATCTCCCCGATCAGGATCTGGGCACTTTCGGATGTGAAAGGATCTTCATCCACAACCTCACGATCATCTAAAAAGAGAGGAAACCCAAAATAAATTAGGTTTCAAAAAAATGCCGCCATCCATCTCTTATCTGAGCCTGTGGTCGCAGACACTCACCTGTTGTGGTGACTAGTTCCACCACGTCTTCTTCCTCCTGCTCATCTTGTGTTGGGTAGATTTCCCCTTCTTCCAGAGGTGGGGGGTCTCTGGTCTCCTCGGATGAGGGGTGTCCTCCGAGTCTTTTCTCCCCTATGTAAAACAAAAATGGTATACTTAGCACACAAATATTTGATGGCAGAACTAGAAATAGGAAACATTGCTTGGAAGTGGGGTACAATTATCTATTTTAGCTGAGTTCCAAGATGTAGCTTTTTTAGTGTCCTCTGTCAAGCTGCAATACTTTACCTGTTTAGTACAAGCTTCACCGATGGAGACCCCCCTATAGTATACACTGGAGCACCTGTGTGGCCCCCCTAATAAAAATGGTGTTCTTGTGTCCCACACTAGTGCTCCAGTGTCCAGATGTGAAAACAGCTGCTGAGTGTCCTCTCCTTACACACAATCTAGTTTGCATTTCATTCTAGTAACAAAGCCATCTACACAACCCAATTCTTTGAAGCCAAGTATAGGGCGTCAAAATGGTGGCCAAATGCATATGGCCTAAACAATGGTATTTTATAGTCCGAAATAAAAATGTGTGATCCGAACGAATAATGTGCCCATGAACATGAAAGTTGCCATTTTAAACTGTACAACAGTTCCTAAAAGCACATGGAGCAGCACGAACGTAATAAACACAAAAAGAATAGGAACACAGCACAAATACTTACTTTTTTGCAGCACTCTCCGGATCTTTCTGTACTGCTCATGTTCTCGTAATTTCAGGTCCGACCACCGCTTCCTGAGCTGATCTTTCGATTGTCGTACCCCGAATTTCCGGTGCAGACTCCTGACCACTTTCGCCATGATCTTGGCCTTTCGGACATTGGGGTTGGGGTAAGGCCCATACTTTCCATCATAGTCGGCCTTCTTCAGGATGTCCACCATCTCCAACATCTCCCCAAAGGACATATTTGAGTCCTTTAATCTCCTTCTGGATCGGGACGTTTCAGGCTCCGGCCTTTCCTCCTCCTCCTCCTCCTCGTTGCTACAATTAGCACGATCCTGCTGTCTATCCGCCATGTGCTCTTCCCCCACTGCGCCGAATGAAAAGGGGCGGGGAATAGACTAGAAAGAACGTCAGGGGCGGGCGGAGTTATACGCATGCGCAGTGTGTATAAATCGTAACACGCGCGCGTCTTACGTACGATCTGTGAGCGGAGGAAGGAGCATCGGAGATGCCGATCGTGCTAACGAAGGTAGGATCTAAACTTGGGCCTATACTGCTTCGAAATGGAAGCCTATATTGTAACAAGATTAGGGGAGTTTGGCCTGACATTAGGGTTTGTCTTGTGTTGTGTCTTGCAGAGAAAATGGATGGGTTCAACGACCACAATTTCCTGCCCCTGTTTATTGACAAGTACAGGGAGCTGCCCTGTCTGTGGCAGGTGAGACACCCCCACTATAACCACAAACAGAAGAGGCAGGCAGCGCTGGAGAAACTGCTGGAGTTGGTGAAGCCGGTGGTCCCCACAGCAACCATCCCTTATTTAAAAGCTAAAATTGGTGGCCTGAGGAGCACTTATCTGAGGGAGCGCAAGAAGGTCACAGATTCCCAGAGATCCGGAGCTGCAGCAGATGACGTTTATGTCCCCAGGCTGTGGTACTATGAGAGACTGCGATTTCTGTCAGACCACACTGAAGTCAGGGAATCCCTCTCCACTCTTCCTTCCACGCTTCCTTCCACCCCAGCTGAGGCTTCCGATGTCCAACCTGGGCCTTCCAGCCAGGAAGAAATGGAGGAGCCCAGCTGGAGTCAGGTATAGCATTCTTCTACAGATTTCTGGGCAATAAATAAATGATGTTTACTAGATGTTATTATTGATCACTAATTGCTGATTCAAAAAAGTGTTTTACATATCAATAGACAGTAGTGGGCACCCAAAATTGGGACAAGAATGCAAAATGCTGGGCTCAGAAGGATAGTCTGTTATATTTGTTAACATTCAATTTGCAACAGTCAGGAGGTGAAAATTGTGTGTGATTGATGTAAAAAATACTAAAACTATGTCCCTTTTTCATACACAGGAAGACCTCAGCCAGGAGGAGGCTGTGGAATGTGGCAGTCAGGAGGAGGCGGGGATTAGTGGCAGTCAGGAGGAGGCGGGGATTAGTGTCAGCCAGGAGGAGGCGGGGCTAAGTGTCAGCCAAGAGAAGCCTGGGACAAGTCGCAGCCTGACTGAGTCTCAGGTCCCTCCCCTCCGCCTGCCACATAAACGAGCCAGGAAGGCCACTCCCAGTCCTGTGCAGGATTCAGCATACAGGCTGATCCAGGAGGCTTCTGCGTCCCTCAGAGCCTTCCCCAGTCCTGAGGAGGCCTTTGCCTGCATGGCTGCCACCAAATTGCAGGGCATGCAGGAGGGCCAACGCAAGCTCTCTGAGGACCTTATTTATAAAGTCCTACGTAAGGGGGAGAGTGGGGAACTGACACCCAAGACGGATGTCATTGAGATCGACGATCCTCCTCCTCCTCCTGCTGCCACAACTCCACCACCACAGCCAAAGCCTGTAAGGAAGCGTGGAAGGAAGACCAAAGAGTGATTGCCCTGGATTCAGTCTGGTCTGACAAAAGCTGCAATCTCTCGTATGACCACAGCCTGGGGACACAGATGTCATCTGCTGCTTTCAGGATCTCTGGGACTTCTGGACCAGACTGCCCTCCCTTAGATAAGGACTCCTCAGGCCACCAATTTTGCTTTTAACTAATTGATGTCTGCCCTGGGGGTCCAAGGCTTCACCCACTTCTGCAGTTTCTCCAGCGTTGCCTCCCTCTTTGTTTTTTTACAGTTGTGAGCCCTTAATAAAATTTTTTTAGGTAAATTCTACTCTCCTATGTGTGTTTTCATCCAAAAAGGACAGTTTGTTGGTGACGATTCAGGTATATTTCTAACATAAAATGTGAAATTAACAAGGGACAACAACACCAAACAATCTCCTACAGATTAAATAGAACAGCATATCAATGGTGTTGTGGGAACTTGTCACAAAAAACACACAAACATTTTCGGGAGTACAAATCAAAATCACCAAAAAAAAAAAAAAGAGAAACACAAAAAAAAATTCTACATTAACCCCCCTGGCGGTATTCCCGAGTCTGGCTCGGGGTGAGATTTTAGTACCAAAAGCGGTAACCCCGAGCCAGACTCGGGATCGCATCGCTGGATCCTGGAAGATGCGACTCACCTTGTCTCCGGGATCCCGCGGTGTTCTCCCGCTGTGTTCGGCGGCCGGATCTTCCGCCCGATCCACTGTGTGCCCTGGCTTCCGTTCCCTGCGAGCGTAGCGACGCAGGGGGTGGAACCGGCGGCAAATTCAAAATGTATAAAGCACAAACACACTGACACATTGTAATCCTATTGGATTACATTACAAAATATAATAAATATTAAAAAATTGACCTCAGATTGCCCCCCAGTGCTTTGTCCAGTGCCCCTGCCTGCAGTTTTACTGTACTTTGTGTCTGGAAACTGCAGAGCAACCATGGCATCCAAAAAGCGCGCTTCAACATCAAAAGCGACATATGACCTGCTGGAAAACAGCGACAGCGAGACAGAATCGCTTGCAGATGTGAGTGATAGCGAATCATGGGGAAGTTCGTCATCAGGCACGGAAAGCGATTTCAGCGATGATCCTGCGACTTTGCCCAGCGATGTGCGGACTTGGTGCTCGATTGATTGCGGTACGGAGCACACAGCACCCCCAAGATTCCCGTTTACTGGAGCGCCTGGTATAAAAGTGGAGGTTGAAGATGACAGCCCCTTGGGATACCTCCAACTCTTTTTGACTGATGAGGTCATAGAAATAATTGTTACAGAGACCAATCGGTACCAGGAACAACAAGCTGCTATACCGCAGAGGTTTTCAAGGAGCAGAAAATGGGAACCAGTGACCAAGGAGGACATCTGGAAGTTTCTGGGCCTAATTATTCTCCAGGGAGTGGTGGGGAAACCCCTGCAAAAGTGGTACTGGACAACCAACAAAATATTAGCCACTCCTTTTTTTGGCACCATAATGTCGGAATACAAATTTTCACTCATAATGAAATATCTGCATTTTCAAAATAATGACGAATTTGATGAGACTTCTCATCCAGCTCCAAAACTGAAAAAAATTTGGGACTATCAAATTATTCAGAAAAATTTCCAGCAGACCTATATACCAGACAGAGACGTCAGTATCGACGAAAGTCTTATGGCCTACAAAGGAAGACTTAGCTGGATACAGTACATCGCGTCTAAGAGAGCGCGATTCGGCATAAAATCATTTATGCTCTGTGAAGCCAGCACTGGTTATATATGGAATTCGGTCCTTTACACCGGGAAAGGGACGAAATTCAGCGACAGATTCAGTCAATATGGAATGGCAACCGCTTCTGTTCTCACTTTGATTGAGCCATTGTTGAATCAGGGGTACTGTGTAACCACAGATAATTTTTATACTTCTCCAGAACTCTATGAGTTCCTTCTACAACACAAGACAGATGCTTACGGGACTATTAGAGCTAACCGGCGTGACATGCCGCCAACCTTTGCCAAAAAAAAGCTCACTGCAGGAGAAATAGTTGCCTGGCAAAAAGGCAAAATGATGGCACTAAGATGGCGAGATAAAAAAGATGTGTGCCTAATGAGTACCATTCACAACACCTCTACTGTCATGGTACGTACAAAAGTTGGAAAAGATGTTATGAAACCTCAACTCGTAATGGACTACAACAACACAATGGGAGGTGTTGACAGAGCTGACCAGGCCATGACTTTTTACCCTGCTATGAGAAAGCAACAAAAAAAATATTATAAAAAAATCTTCAGGCATCTTCTTGAACAGTGCCTGTGGAACGCTTTCATTCTTCTAAAAAAAAAGAGTGACAGGCCTGTGATTCATGCAGACTTCGTTTGGAAAGTTGCAGAACTCATATTTCTGAAGCACCAAAGACCAACCACTGTAAATCGATCTGGACGTCGTGCTGCTGGCGTTGTGAACCCGGAACATCTGACAGGTCGACACTTTGTGGACCGCATTCCACCAACAGAAAAGAAGGCAGCACCCACAAGGATGTGTGTGGTTTGCTGCTCTAAACGTGACGACACAGGAAGGAAAGTCAGAAAAGAAACCCGGTTCTACTGTCCTGACTGTGACGTCAGACTTTGCGCTGTACCCTGTTTTAAAATTTACCTTTACTAAAAGCAATATGACTACTAATATTGCACTCTTGTTTGGCCAAAAAAAATGTCAGTGTTTTTGATTTATATTATTTACTAAAATTTATTGAATAAAAAGTATTATTACTATTATATTATTATTTGTTATTATTTATAGTTATTTATTATATTATAATTTATGATTTTGTGTTTCAAACTTTATCATACCCAGGATGTCTACTAGACTCTTGTTTGGACAGATTTCAGTGAGTTATTCCTAAGAATTACAGGCCTACAATATAAAACGCCACATTTCCATGCAAAAATAATGGTACCGCTTTCAGCACCTAAAATCTGAAATAATCATACCGCCAGGGAGGTTAAAGGCAAAAAAAAAATAATAAAATATACAAAAATATGTTGTCAGATGTGAGAAATCAAAATATATTGAGGGAATCCCGATAAATAGTAACGAAAGAAGTTTGTGAAAAGTGTGTGTGAATATGAGCAGCAAAACTACTATATTCTTGTCACATTATAAAGAAGAAGAGAGTGCGCTGTATTAAACCATTTTGAACATTGCAGCGTGACGAAAGTGCTGTATCCATTCTGAACGCTAAGTTTACCAGAACGAGCTGTCCCGTCTCGGAATTTCTTCTGAGCATGCGTGGCACTTTGTGCGTCGGAACAGGCCACACACGGTCGGAATTGACGCGATCGGATTTTGTTGTCGGAAAATTTTATCTCCTGCTGTCCAACTTTGTGTGTCGGAAAATCCGATGGAAAATGTCCGATGGCGCCCACACACGGTCGGAATTTCCGACAACACGCTCCGATCGGACATTTTCCATCGGAAAATCCGACCGTGTGTACGGGGCATGAGAGGGGGCTGAGGGGGAACTGGTGACAGGTACTGGATTATGTTACATGTTCCACCCTAAATATGGCTGGAACATGTAACATGTTCCAAAAGGAGAACCTAGCCCTTAACAATCCTTGGATGTTTTTTTTCATGCCTTTCTTTTTTTCACCTGGTGAAATTACACTCTGACCTCTAGTAACAACATTTACTCACTGCACTCTATCTGTGGAGGTGCATTATTGTCTTCCTATGCTGTTCACCTGGTTCTGGTTACCAACACCTCCCCATCTCTTCATCTCTTCATCTCTGATCTCTGCTACAAATTTACATAAATTTGACATTTTTTTGTTTTTCGTGTGGGTATTAATTGTTTGATCAGCATTTGTTGTTTCATACACTCATCACTAGTTTTGGTTTAATAGAAGATTTATTGAGCAGGTATTTGGAAATATGTTCAATTGTTTGGGAATGTTTTTTTTTTTTCAGTTTGACTACTGCAACTTTGTGTACATATCTTTTGGTCAGGTGAGCATGGGAGCATTTGCAAAAAAATGAAATGAGAAAACCCAACTATCCGTACTTGTTTATGTCTCTACGGCACCTCTTTGTGCGTTTTGAAATAAAAAATAGGACATGCAGCAATTTTGTGCATTGAAATGTGTTAAGGCGAATTTATTGAAACAAATCACAACAAATATACATGTATCACATAGGTGTTTGCATATTTAATGCATCTGCACTATGGAAAAAAACATTTTCTCCATGATTTGCTCTCAGCTGTTAATGCATTAAGAAAAACACTGAATCACACAAGGAGTAATATGCTTGAAAAATAGGATAATTACTTTCTTTTATCTTGCTATTTATAAGCATTCTCAATGAGCCTCCCAAGCTTAGGGCACCTAAGGTGAGCACTCAGCTACAAATCACATGTCTCAATAACTTTACAGATAACATCACTCCAGCAACATAGAACAGGAACTACCAGCACTTCAGACGCCGTATTATTCTTCATAATATGTATAAAACTTAAAGAAATAAGGTTATTTATACACTGTAAAAAAAAAAAAAAAAAAAAAAAAAAAAAAGTTGTTTTACCTTGGACTGCATCTGAAGTGCTGGCAGCTTCTATGATTCTGATAAGTGGCCACAATGGGTATGGCACTTTCACCTGAAAGCTATATTTGCTGCAAAGTCATTGTAAACACCAATGAGTGCTCTCTCAACCTCACAGAGTATATTTACTTCTTGTGGAATGCTATGTACTCGCACACTTCCATTACTTCTTGTTTGCTCTGTATGACTCATTTAGATCAAAAGTCCCTTAGGGTGATGTTTACTCTGTGTCTCTGCTCTTGGCCTTGTTTGGTATTTATATCTCATCTGAATTTAAATTACTTTTACACAGTGTGATCAGATCAGCAAGTGGTAGGCATTTACAGATTATCACTGTCTTATTTTTGTGGAGTTTATAGAGGACATGCTTTAAAATCAAAATCAATTCCATTTTTTTTTTCATTACCTCATTACCAAAGTGTATGCAACAAAAAATTGAATTTCAGCAAAGAAGATATTAGGCTGTGGATAATTCAGTGGATGAACTTGTGTTTATTAAAGGTTCTAACAGCCCCCCCGTTAAAGTGTAAGATAAACGTGAACAAAGAACCCTTTGCAAAAGTTCCTCACAAATGTCTGCAAGGGACTACAAAATCATAAAGCCTTCTGTGAGGAATTTCAATTCAGCTATCATATGACACAATTTGTCAGTTTTGCCAATTTCCAGAGTAGCCACATTTTGTTTAACAGCTTAACCACTTGCTTACTGGGCACTTAGGCCCGGTTCACACTGGTGCGATGTGAGAACCCTGTGAATCCACTGCGGGTTCCCTCATCGCACCGACTCACATGGCAGTTCACACTGCCATATGCAAACTGCTGGGGAGTGTCAATACATTGTTAACGACACCCCCAGTTCAGCTTGCATATCGCACTGCAAACTGACAGTTCAGACATGAATCGGATCACACAGGTGTGAACAGCCATGGGATCCGAATCTGGTCCAAATAAAAAAAAAAGGGTCCTGTGTGTTTTTGGACCGAATGCGGTGCGATATCAGCCATACTATCTGTGAACAGCAGTGTGCTGCAAATCACATGCGATGTCTGGCATCGCACCAGTGTGAACCGGGCCTTAAACCCCCCTCCTGCCCAGACCAATTTTCAGCTTTCAGCGCTCTCACTCTTGAATGATAATTGCGCGATCATGCTACACTGTACTCAAATGAAATATTTATCATTTTTTTCCCCACAAATAGAGCTTTCTTTTGGTGGTATTTGATCACCTCTGGGTTTTTTATTTTATTTTTTTTAAATGAAAAAAGACCGAAAATTTTGAAAACAAAACGGTTTTATATTTTGTTATAAAATTTCGCAAACAGGTAATTTTTCTCCTTCATTGATGTACGCTGATGAGGCGGCACTGATGGGTACTGATAAGGCGGCACTGATGGGCACTGATAAGGCTGCACTGATGAGGCGGCACTGGTGGGCACTGAGAGGTGGCACTGGTGGGCACTGAGAGGTGGCACAGTTGGGTGGCACTGATGGGTGGCACTGAAGGGCACTGATGGGTGGCACTGATAGCTGGCACTTATGGGTTGCACTGATGGGCACTGATGGGGGGCACTGATGGTCACTGGTAGGTGACACTGATAGGCAGCACTGATTGATGGAACTGAAGGGCACTGATGGATGGCACTGATAGCTGGCACTGATGGGTTGCACTGATGGGCACTGATGGGTGGCAGTAATGGTCACTGATAGATGACACTGATAGGCAGCACTGATTGATGGCACTGATTAGGTACTGATTGGCATTACTTTTGGGCATTGATAGGTGGCACTCTTGGGCATTGATATGTGGCACTGATTGGTGGTGACTGGTGGGTACTGATTGATGGCCATGTGAGCACTGGCAGGCAGTACTGGTTGGCACAGATGAGGCGGCTGTGCCTCTTTCTCTTCGGGACTGATGTCCCTTCAACAGAAGCCGGTGATCGGCTTTTTTTCTCCTCACACTGTCAGCATGAGGAGAAAAAAAGAAACGATTACTGAGCTTCTGTTTACATCACGTGATCAGCTGTCATTGGCTGACAGCTGTTCACGTGGTAAGGGGCCCGGATCGGCCCCTTACTCCGATCTGTGATCCCCTAAGTTTTATTGACTCAGTGATCACAGCAGGGAGCATGCTAAGGGGAGGACGTCTATTGGTAGCCTCCTGGCAATGTAGGTCCATGCTGTGGCCGTCATTCGGCTATAGCGCGGACGGGATGAGGTTAAGGACCACTCCACGTGCATATAGTGCGGCAGGGAGACCCTTAAAGAGAAAGTAAACCCTGGAGGGTTTTACTTCCTCTTTTGTTCTCTGCAAAGTAAAAGCATACTAGCCCATTATGTGCCACTTACCGCAGGAAGTGCCGCAGGAAGACAACACTAGTTTCCAATATGAAGTGAAAAAAACCACAAAGCGCTGTGATACTTATTGAAAAAAATAAAGGATCACAAAAATATATAATAGATTGTGAGGCTGCTATCAACCAAAAGTGTTCAGAATCACTCAAATGAATTAATAAATTAAGAAATTGATGCGCTTCACTACATGATCAATGATAATTGAATGAATCCATAAGACTCCCACATACAAAAATCATTCAGCAATTATAAATATTGTGCAGAAAAGATACTGTGCAAAAAAATATATGTGCAAAACTGGCTCCCACATCCAAATGGGTGTTGCCGGGAACCAGCAGTGCTAGGAAGAGTCAGCCGCAGGAAGACAGCACTAGATTCCAGGCACTGGTAAGTACATGATTTTTAAGAGTCAACAGCTACAGAAAGGTGTGGCAGGAGAGGCCCCAGTAAGAGATGCAGCTGTAAAATATTTTTAAAGATTTTAATGTTGATGGTACTCAAGGCCAAATGTCAAACCAGACCAGTCAATTTCTTAGCTTTTAAAATCATAGGGATTACTGGATCAGACAGGTCTCTATCCCTTTGGAAGCTTGCAGTCACATGAGCAAAATGCATTGAAGTGATGATGCCACCTCGGTTTTGGTGATATAATCACTTCCATCATGCCACCCTACAGATGCTACTACAGCTGAGCTCCCCAGTGAATGGTATGAAGGGGCTGGACTTGTCTATCAGCACAGACTGCTACACACCTATCTGAGAGCAGTTGGAGACCGAAGGAATAATACAAGCATAAGACCCTATGGAGCGGTGAGAGCTTTCTATGGTTTAAGCTGAAAGTGTGGCCAATAAGCTGTTAACACCCTATGTACTGCCAGGTGGGGCTTGATGGGGTCTAATCCTATAGGCATTCATAAAGGTTGATGCTACCAACTGAACTGCTTTCGTACCTTGCTTGCTTGCCACTTGGTGTTAACCTCCTGACTCCTCACTGTTAAAACACATCTGTATCCCTTCCTCGCTGTGCTTGCTTGCACTCCAGTAGATGGTGGCTGGGCTATTGAGGTACGTGACCCTATATAATAATCTGGATGATTACATAGTAAGCTACCCCCTATGTACTATCATGTGCTTGCTGATGCCTGCTAAGTGAACTGCCCAGCATTGATCCAGACACTACCCTTCACAAGTTAGGTTTAACAGTAATTTAAAAGTGCTTTTTTACACCGCTATTGAATCCCGATGTGGGAATGCTGAATAAGATCTTAAAGCTGCATTTGGTTGTGTAAGTCTCATTGACTCGGTGATCACAGCGGGGAGCGTGCAAAGGGGAGGACATCTATTGACGGCCTCCCGGCAACGTAGGTCCATGCTGTGGCCGTCATTCGGCTATTGCACGGTTGGGAAGAGGTTAAGGACCACCCCACGTACATATACTGCGGCAGGGAGACCCTTAAAGAGGTAGTAAACCCTGATGGGTTTTACTTCCTCTTTTGTTCCCTGCAAAGTAAAAGCATACTAGCCCATTATGTTCCACTTACCTTCAAATCAAGCCAGCGATGTCCCCGCTGGTGGAAGCATCCATCTTCACCCCTCTTCCTTCTGGGGCCACAGACCCCGGCTCTGTGACTGGCCAGAGTCACGTGATGTCACTCCCGCACCTGCACAGGAGCGACGGTCACAACATGGACCCTGAATAAATGGCACGATCGTGCTCTTTCTTCAGTGCGCATGCACAAGTGTAAATGGTAAATATCTCCTAAACCGTGCAGGTTTAGGAGATATTCCCAGTACCTACAGGTAAGTCTTATTATAGGCTTACCTGTAGGTAAAAGTGGTATGTAAGGGTTTACAACCACTATAAGAGCAAAATCATGTATCTGTACGTGATTTCTTTCTTTGGGTCTGGGGCACGTGCGCGCGCCGCCGGCGACTTGCTCCCGCTGTGATTGGACCCGCTGATCGGTCTGCCTATGAAAACAAGGCAGTATGTCAGTTAATAAGCACTCCCAGGGAACACATTTAACCCTTTGATCTCCCCTGGTGTTAACCCCTTCCCTGCCAGTGTCATTAGTACAGTGACAGTGCACTATTTTTAGCACTGATCACTGTATTGGTGTCGCTGATCCCCAAAAAGTGTCACTTAGTGTCAAATTTGGGAATTCCACATCCTTGCCGCTCTTACAGTAAAGAACCCTCTACGTAGTTTAAGGTTAAACCTCTTTTCTTCTAATTTTAATGAGTGGCCACGAGTCTTGTTAAACTCCCTTCTACAAAAAAGTTTTATCCCTATTGTGGGGTCACAAATACAGTATTTATAAATTAAAATCATATCACCTCTCTAGCGTCTCTTCTCCAGAGAGAATAAGTTCAGTGCTCACAACCTTTCCTCATTACTAATATCCTCCAGACCCTTTATTAGCTTTGTTGCCCTTCTTTGTACTCACTCCAATTCCAGTACATCCTTCCTGAGGACTGGTGCCCAGAACTGGACAGCATACTCTAGGTGCGGCCGGACCAGAGTCTTGTAGAGCTGGAGAATTATCATTTTATCTCTGGAATGAATTCCCCTTTTTAACCGCTTGCTGACCAGCCGCCATCATTATACTGCGGCAGGTCGGCACGATCCCGCGAATCACCGTCATTGTAAGTCAACTCGCGGGATCGGGATAGCAGACAAGCGCGTTCCGCCGGAGGCACACGCCCGCTGCATTGCGGGGGTGCCGATGGTCGTGGCCAAGGGTCGCGATGACAGACGACCACAAGCGAAAGCGGGCATGAGAGGCAGAGCAGGGACGTGTGTCTGTAAACACACAAATCCCTGTTCTGTTCTGTGAGGAATGACAGATCGTGAGTTCCTAATAGCTAGGAACCATGATCCGTCACTTCCTCTAGTCAGTTCCCTCCCCCTACAGTTAGAAACACACTGAGGGAACAAAGTTAACCCCTTGAACGCCCCTTAGTGTTAACCCCTTCCCTGGCAGTGACATTTTTACAATAATCAATGCATTTTTATAGCACTGATCGCTGTATAAATGTCAATGGTCCCAAAAATGTGTCAAAAGTGTCCGATGTGTCCACCATAATGTCGCAGTTCCGACAAAAATCGCAGATCGCCGCCATTACTAATTAAAAAAAAATAATAATAAAAATGCTATGAATCTATCCCCTATTTTGTGGACGCTATAACTTTTGCGCAAACCAATCAATATACACTTATTGCGATTTTTTTAATCAAAAATATGTAGAAGAATACATATCGGCTTTAACTGAGAAAAAAATGTGCTTTTTTAAAGAAAAAATGGGAATATTTATTATTGCAAAAAGCACAAAATATTGTTTTTTTCAAAATTGTCTCTATTTTTTTGTTTATAGTGCAAAAAATTAAAACCGCAAAGGTGATCAAATACCACCAAAAGAAAGCTCTATTTATGGGAAAAAAGGGACGTCAATTTTGTTTGGGTGCAGCGTCGCACAACTGTGTAATTGTTAAAGCGACGCAGTGCCAAATCGCAAAAAATGGCCCGGTCATTCAGCAGCCAAATCTTCCAGGGCTGAAGTGGTTAATGCATGCCAATACTCTGTTTGCTTTGTTAGCAGCAGCTTGGCATCGCATACCATTGCTGAGCCTATCATCTACTAGGACCCCCAGGTCCTTTTCCATCCTAGATTCCTGCAGAGGTTCTCCCCCCAGTTTATAGATTGCATTCATATTTTTGCCACCGAAATGCATTATTTTACATTTTTCTACATTAAATCTCATTTGCCATGTAGTTGCCCACCAGAGGCGGCTGGTGCTCAAAATTTTTTGGGGGGTGCAAAAAAACTGAAAAATTCTGAAAAAAACCCCATCAATTGCAGCCTCACTGTGCCCATCAAACGCAGCCATGGTGCCCATCAAACACAGCCACTGTGCCTATCAAACGCAGCCACTGTGCCCATCAAACGCAGCCACCGTGGCCATCAAACGCAGCCACTGTGCCCATCAAATGCCACCACTGTGCCCATCAAATGCTGCCACTGTGTCCACACTTTTTATGGCAACAACTTGCATGTAAGCCTTTACAATGAGCACTTTTGATTTTTCATGTTCATGTCCCATAGACTTTACCGGTGTTCTTGTGTCAGTACAAATTTTTTGCCTGTTTGCAAGTTCTGGTGAGAACCAAACTGAACCGGGGGGAGGGGGGTGTTCGGCTCATTCCCTATTCATGGCAAAGATTCAACAAGATGTTGGAAAAAATCCTCAGAGATTTTGGTCCATATTGACATGATAGCATCACTCAGTGGCTGCAGATTTGTAGGCTGCACATCCATGATGTGAATATCCCATTCCACCACATTCCAAATGTTCTCTATTGGATTGAGATCTGGTGAACGTGGAGGTCATTAGAGTACAGTGGACTGATTGTCATGTTCAAGAAAACAGTTTGAGATGATTTGAGCTTTGTGACATTGTGCATTGTCCTGCTGGAAGTATCCATCCGAAGATAGGTAAGCTGTAATCATAAACGGATGGACATAGTTAGCAACAATACTCAGGTGGGCCATGGAGTTTAAACAATGCTAAATTGGTACTAAGGGGCCCAAAGTGTGCCAAAAAATTATACCCCTACCATTACACAACCATCACCACCAGCCTGAACCGTTAATACAAGGCAGGATGGTGTCAGGGCTGGGCTCAGCCCTTCCTTCTCTGAGCTGGCCGCTCAGCTGTCGGCTAATTGCCTGCTCCCATCTCTCTCCACAATTACTCAGCTGTTGTCCATATCCTGCTTGTCAGTCCTGCCTACTTAAGCCGTCCAGTCCAGATGAGCCCTGCCTTAGCCTTGATCAACATCACAAGAAATATCTCCTGGGTTCCTGTTTAAAGACTGGCTTTGCTGACATCCCTTCTGGCTCCAGATCCTGCTTGCTGTTTCTCTACATTGATTCCTGACTTCTGACTTGGCTGACTATCCATTCCAGTTACTGAACTTTGGCTATGTTTTGACTATGTTTGTTCTTTTTACTTTTATTATTAAACAAGTGTGATTTAACAGTACTTCTGTCTCAGTCTGATTTCATGGTTTCTGACAGATGGATCCTTGCTTTCATGTTGTTTACGCCAAGTTCTGACCCTACCATCTGAATGTCACAGTTCAAATCGAGACTCATCAGACCAGGCAATGTTTTTCCAATCTTCTATTGTCCAATTTTGGTGAGTCTATGCGAAATGTAGCCTAAGTTTCTTGTTCTTAGCTGACAGGAACGGCACCCGGTGTGGTCTTTTGCTGCTGCAGCCCATCTGCATTAAGGTTTGATGTGTTGTGCATTCAGAGATAGTTTTCTGCATACCTAGTTGTAACTAGTGGTTATTTGAGTCACTGTTCCCTATAATCTGGAAGAAGTCTGCCCATTCTCTTCTGACCTCTGACATCAACAAGTCATTTTCGTCCATACAAATGCTGCTCACTGGATATTTTCTCTTTTTTGGACCATTCTCTGTAAACCCTAGAGATTTTTGTCTGTGAAAATCCCAGTTGATCAGCAGTTTTTGAAATACTCAGACCAGCCCATCTGGCAACAACCATGCCACGTTCAAAGTCACTTAAATTCCCTCTCTGTCCCTTCCTCATTCTGATGTTCAGTTTGAACTTTAGCAAGTTGTCTTCACCATGTTTGGATGCCTAAATGCATCCAGTTGCTGCCATGTAATTGGCTGATTAGCAATTTTTGTTACCAAGCAATTGAACAGGTGTACCTAATAAAGTGGCCAGTAATTGTATATGGCCACCACACCTGCATAATGTGAACAATATAAAAGTGATTTATTGTAGAAAAATCACCATAATGGCACAACATACTGTACACATATGACGAAATGTCCATTTATCATACATTTGTGGTCATTTTCCAACTTGTCGGGAAATCTTTATGCCAGAGAATTCAATTTTTTACTCTTCTAGTAGAAGAGTAAAGACAGAAAGAATGGTGTATGCATCACTGTCACTGCTAGGCAAGAATCACAGTATGCTCTAGTTTCTCAAAATCTTGTTTACTGATGAATATGTCATTTTTGGAGGATATTTGTCTTTCTATTGCCACATTTAGTAATGGCTTCCTCCAGATGTATTTTCATTTGCTTTACCACACAAGCCAAATCTATGGTGACCTATGCGTTGGTCATGTGTGCTGCATTTAGGCGCGTGTGAACATGCATCAATGTATAATTGCAACATGCCTTAAAACCTGAATTCTGGTGATAAAGTGTCCTTATTATCAACTTTTTTCCTAACATGTGTTTCCTTGTAAACAGTTTGAAATATGCACCCCTACAATTTAAGGTCCATGCCACTAGGAAATTACAGCTAAGAAAACTGGAATCTGCCTACAAATTTCCCACCCACTTGGCTTTGTTGTCCATGGTTATCAGCAGCATTGTGTAACCACTCGATGATAATTGAATGCTGAGAAGAAGTAAAGGATATCAGTGAAGTAAAACATCATTGCAAACAACTAGACTACAATACTAACATGTAATATAATGAGGTTTAATTGCACAAAGGTAACATAACTAATTTTTATGTCACTGTGCCAATCATTATTACGGTTTATTTTACTCACTTACTTCATTAGAAATGGCAAAACACACATTTTCCAACATACAATAGTTAGTTATAATGCTTCTAATGTGAGTCAAAAATTCCAGAGATCAAACCATAGACTGTGTGCAGACAGGAATTTTATTGAAATATCAAATAGTCAGGTTTACAGATCTAGTTCTTTGATATTCTGCCGGATACACTGTGATATTAAATAATAACTACTGTGTACTCCAGACACAGTAATGAATATGTCTGAATTCACCAAGTGAATAGTATTGTGCCTTCATTAACTCTTTTTTCAGTTTAAATACCATCTACTGAATAATAGTATTGGCTTCTTATAAAAAATTTTTGAGTGAAGGTATAAAGAATTTTGATGGGTATGATCTCAATATATAATGTCAGGAATAACTGTTTTCCTTAAAATAAACCAGATAACTTTCATGGAAACAATTGTTTATTTTCGTCACAGACAAAATGTAACCAAAAAGCTACAAAAGAAGTCCCACCTCTTTGCTATGCTGTAAATACTGTCTGTTCTGTGTACAAGAATGAGCAGATGATGGTTGACAAAGGCAGATGCACGGTCTGGCCATCCATGTATATAGTACATTACATGGGACCTTATTTATTCTAGATGTTGTTTAGGAGTCCAAACTTCACTTCATGATGTCCAAACTATGCTCCTGATTTGTGGAATCCAAATTGAGGCACCTCCTTCACTTCCTTGAGATATTCAGAAGGGTCTTCTCATTTTCTCTTGACACCAGCCTGGGAACTAGATTATCTACATTTAATACCTTAAAACAGAATAGCAATAACAATTAGATAACCTTACGGGTTACATTGTTTTTATCCCCTTTTTCTTAACTATCCCAAAGGCTACCCTATATTTATCTGTATACTGGTCTGTTAACATGCAAAGAATAAATGTTTCTGCTTGAATTGAATAGGGGGCTGCCTCCACACCAAGACACAGTGCAGAACAAGGCACTGAAAGTCATTTATGAGGAAGGATCAACTGTAGAGAGACCACAGGTAATGCTGGTGACTAATCTATAGCTCTGGTATTCCTTTTTTTAGGCACAGATTTCAAAGTTCATGTCTTCTTTAAAGTGGAACTTCACTCAAAAAGTGCTTCACTCCCTCCCCACAGCCAGTAAATGAGTTACAATTTTTTTTTGGGGGGGGGGTACCAATTTTTTCAGTAACCGCTTCCTCTTCTGGGTGACACTGCTTCCCTCACTCCCTCCCACAGCCTCCTGAGACACATTACATGTCCCAAGACACAGCTGGCTATGGTTCCTCAGGAAGCCTCAACTGGCTCCCACATCCAAATGGGTGTTGCCGGGAACCAGCAGTGGTAGGAAGAGTCAGCCACAGGAAGACATCGCACTAGATTCCAGGCACTGGTAAGTACATGATTTTTAAGAGTCAACAGCTACAGAAAGGTGTGGCAGGAGAGGCCCCAGTAAGAGATGCAGCTGAAAAATATGTTTAAAGATTTTAATGTTGATGGTTTTCAAGGCCAAATGTTGAACCAGACCAGTCAATTTCTTAGCTTTTAAAATCATAGGGATTACTGGATCAGGCAGGTTTCTATCCCTTTGGAAGCTTGCAGTCACATGAGCGAAATGTATTGAAGTGATTATGTCACCTCGGTTTTGGTGACATAATCACTTCCATCATGCCACCCTACAGATGCTACTACAGCTGAGCCTCCCGGTGAATGGTATGAAGAGGCTGGACTTGTCTGTCAGCACAGTG
Organism: Aquarana catesbeiana; assembly: GCF_042186555.1. Taxonomy (NCBI): domain Eukaryota; kingdom Metazoa; phylum Chordata; class Amphibia; order Anura; family Ranidae; genus Aquarana; species Aquarana catesbeiana. The sequence goes on along the minus strand of NC_133328.1, from coordinate 406,101,551 downwards.
GAACGACTACACACCTATCTGAGAGCAGTTGGAGACCAAAGGAATAATACAAGCATAAGACCCTATGGAGCGGTGAGAGCTTTCTATGGTTTAAGCTAAAAGTGTGGCCAATCAGCTGGTAACACCCTATGTACTACCTGGTAGGGCTTGATGGGGTCTAACCCTATAGGCATTCATAAAGGTTGATGCTACGAACTGAACTGCTTCCGTACCTTGCTTGATTGCCACTTGATCTTAACTTCCTGACTCCTCACTGTTAAAAAACATCTGTATCCCTTACTCGCTGTGCTTGCTTGCACTCCGGTAGATGGTGGCTGGGCTATTGAGGTACGTGACCCTATATGATAATCTAAATGATTACATAGTAAGCTACCCTCTATGTACTATCATGTGCTTGCTGATGCTTGCTAAGTGAACTGTCCAGCATTGATCCAGACACTACCCTTCACAAGTTAGGTTGAACAGTGATTTTAAAGTGCTTTTTTACACCGCTATTGAATCCCGATGTGGGAATGCTGAATAAAATCTTAAAGCTGCGTTTGGCTGTCAGTGTAACTCCTCTATCCTAACTTAGTAGAACCAAGGCAACACAAGTCATAGCCTGTGTAATATGGGATGGATCTTTAAATCTCTATGTGACTTTTATGCAGTGTGTGTTTGTTTGGTTGTGTGACTGCTAGCTATGGCTTTTGAGTTTTCTGGAAGAATGACAACATTGTCATTTTTCATTTTAAATGGTGGAAGGTGGTGGTCATGTACAAATGTATCTCTGAGATTTATTTTTTATATTTGTTATTTTTCAATAATGTTACCTATTCTTAGGGTAATACTGCAGTCTGTCCTCTTATGAGACTACCTTTGGTCCTCCAAAAGAAATGCTGGCTAGCTGAGCCTCTGAGGATGTCACCAAAAATTTTAAGGTAAGTCAGTGCCAATATAGATAATTAAAAAAAATCTTGGGGACTAACTTGATTCTCATGTTTTAACTAGTTTTTAAATACTCTATCCCTCAGAACCTAGGTGTCAACAGTCAGACTATCAAAGCCAGTGACCCAGAAGTAGGATGGTAAATTGTTCCTTGAGACAGAAGATCAGGACAATCTAGAAGGACCCATGGACAGTCTGTCAGCAGTCTGACGAGGCCTAAGTACCATGTCCTTCTGGACCAGTTCAGTGTGATGAGAATCACGTGAATGCCCTCCATGTTGATCCTGCAGAGCAGGCAAGGAAGGAGTTAAAGTGGAAGAAAGGCATAGCTCAGGTTGAACTGATCACTCAGCATGTATAGGCTAGAGGATCCCTGGATCTAGAGACAAACCTATTCAGTTTTTGTGGAACTGGAAGCCAGCAGGAAGTCCACACCTGATGTCCCCCACCTTTGAGAGAGGTCTAGAAACACCTCAGTATAAAAAGACCAATCCGTAAAGCACACACACTGATTACTGAGGAAGCCCACCTGACAATTTTTCATGCCTAGGTTGTGCACTGTGGACGGGGCTATAGCATTTAGTTCCACTCGAGCCAGAATCTAATAAGCTTATTCTTTGAGTTGCAAGACATCTGATTCCTGCCTGATAGTTAATGTAAGCCACTGCTGAGAAAAGCTTCATCTGGCAACCAAGTTCCTTGAACCGCAAGAGTATTCAGGACTGCAGCCCAAATTACTACATATTTTATTAAAACCTCCCACCAGTGGGGGTAAGGATTTCCCTTACTCCAGTGCTGAACTTATGATCCACCAAGCCAGGGAAAGTCTAGGTCTGCTTGTCAGGTGGATGAAGTGATCCAAAGCCTGCTTGCACACTGACAGAATATTGAGTTACAACTTTCTGATATGAAATTTTGCACATGAAACTGCTTCAAAAGAGGCCACCATTAGGCCCAGAAGCCTCATGCAAAACGAAAGGATGGGTTGGCTTCTGGACTTTAGAGTCCGAGTATGAAATCAAAGAGTCTGGAGTTTATCCTGTGAAAGGAAAACCTTGAAAACAGCCCTATCCAGGACCAGGTCTAGACACTCTAAGCAATGAGTCTATTCCAGCTAATGACATCCACTCGAATAACCAGTGTTTCAACAGTCCATTGGACATTGACTAATAGAGCCTGTGTTGGCTGTTTCCCACATCACACACTTTGAGAGGGAAGCAGACCAAGAACAGGGGCTAGTACTTTAGTGAAGACCCAAGCTGTAGTTGACAGACCAAGGGGAAGGGTGACAAATCGCTAATGTTGTGTGCCCAATGCAAACACAGGTAGGGTTGATACACTGGGAGGCTGGGGATATGCATGTAGGCATCCTCGATGTCCACAGAGACCACAATGTCTTCTGGATAGAAATAAGAAATGGCATTGGCCATGCAGAATCCATATGGAATTTATCATTGCTGGGGCATTAGCAGGTTTGACATAAAGCAGGGTGGGGGTAGGGATCAGAATTCCAGCTTATAGCTTCTGGATACAACATTCTGGATTCAAATATCTGAAATATCCTGGGAGCAGTTGGCTAGAAAGACCAACAGTCGCCCCCTCCCCCTATTCTGACAAGTGGGGGCATCCACTCATTGTGAGGAGGACTTGTTCATAGAATTAAAGGATTTGGAGATCTGGAATTTACAGCATAATTGAGTTCCATGCTTTGTCTTGGAATCGGAGGCCTAGGAGAAACAAAATTAATATTTCTTAGACTCAGATGTAGAGGATTTCCCAGACTGAGGTTTTGTTTTCTTTTTTGGTACTCCTTCCCCCACTGATAAAGTTGTCCAGAGATTTACCAAAGAGGCAATTCCCATCAAAGGACACATTCAAGAGACATTTCTTGCATTTATACTCCATAGACCAGCATTTAAGCCAAAGGGTACTCTGCATATGTACCGAACGAAAGCCCATTCTGGCTATTTACATATATTATCCACTATATCATCTACACAGTAAAGTCAGGCCGAAAGCAGTAGTTTCAGTTGCTGGATGACAGAATGATCTGTTAGAATATATTTAGGATCCTGGGACATGTCCCTGGTCCAAACTCCTAAAGGTGGCAGAGGGACAGGACTGCATTGGCAGGTTGCAAAGCAGGACCTGTCAGGGAGAATAAGGCATTGGAAAGGCTTTCAGCCTTTTATCCACAGGGGCTTTAAACACTGAGATATCCTTTACAGGAACAGTCAACTCTGACTCTGCCCTCTAGTCTACAGAAACTGTTTGCTCCTCCCTGCCCTCCTCCATAGAGGGATCACAGGGGACACTGCTGCTGATTTTACGGTACAAGCTGAAAGTTGGGTGATGTGATAAAACACTCGGAGAACATTGTGGAATCCATCCTCTCCGATCAGTGGCTCATGCCATCCACCAAGGGCTGATAGCATCTAACACTTGCCATTATTGATACTGGCCAGGAATCAATGAGCTAGAGAGTTGGTGAGGATATGGGGTCCACGGGGCATATTCTTTTTTTTAAGCGCTACTGACCTCTTATTTGGGGATCAGTTCTTCCAGTAAGCTGATAGATTTTATGTGTGGTGACAGAACACAGGGAGTGTGCAAAGAATTGCTGTACAGTGATTATATTTATTTAACTTGATCTGAGAGTGTTTTGCAAGACAAGTAAAATTTTTTTATAAATTTTGACTTGATAAACGAGCGATGTCTTTATATACAAGCAGCGTCACATCACAACTGAGTATAAAAGAGAAGAGAGGCGCCTCTAAGTGTAGCAATATGGTTACATTTATTGAAGGTACAACATTTAGCAACTCACATGATTGATGATTAAAACAGGCACATCTAGTATGCAGGCATCCGGGGTAAAGCTGTCCACATAGACCATCCTTCGCACTGACATCAATGTCATCCCTTACACGCTGCACTCCACTCAAGCCTCGCTCTCGGATCGCTCTACTGCAGAGAAGTCTTCACGGTCACGATTGCAGACTGACAGCGGTGAGAGCCGGTGGTGCAGAGGATGGTCTATGTGGACAGCTTTACCCCGGATTCCTGCATATTTAGATGTGCCTCTTTTAATCATAATAAAAATTGATATATACTATAGAATTCTCCTAACAAAGTAAATGTCCTCTGTTCCTCTCCCTCTACCATCACAAATAGAAGTGACATTCAGTGTACAGATATACAACATGGTCCTCATGCACTGGGCAAAGTGTAAATATTGTACATAACAAATGATGCTCAACCTGTGGCCAAATTGGACATATATAATTATATTGTCACTCTAGAAATCATCATAAGGATCAGGGTGAGCAACAAAGCCCTATTCAGCATATAAAGGTCTTGCCCACAAAGGGCAGAATTTCACACACACCATCTAGGCATCCTATAGAGTCCAGCTCAGCATACATTCTTTCTGGGGTTTAAAGAGTTCAGCCACGCATCAACCAACCAATGCCAAGTCAGCAGCAGTATTAAGGTGGCCAGTACACAGAACATGAAGAGCGCCTTACCTCACCACATAAACATTATCCTGAGCCCAATACAGCACAAAGTCAACCTGAGTATATGGATTTCGTCCTCTTGTACCTGGCCATTCTAAACTGAGAAGACTCACCTGTAACATGTAACAAAGATTGACGGAAGAACAGTGGCAGGTTTCAAGGACAATGGTTTTCTTATGGTTTATTACAGTATGTGGCCTAAACATATTTGCAACAATTCCTGTTTTCCTTGCAGCTCACAGGGGGTCTTTCTGGGGAATTTAAATTATTGGAGGGGGGGGGGGGGGGGTGGCAGTGTGTGTGCTGTTATGTGATCAGAAAGGGACATGCTGTGTGCAGACTTCAGATTTCTTTTAATCCTGAGGAATACACAGATGAGAAATGTGTTTAATGATCATCATCTGAGTGTTTTCTAATAAATATGGATTTTTGGTCTGGAATCCCACTACTGTTTCATGATCTTTGACACGTATTGATTTCAACAAGAAGCTTACCTCATGACACTACAGGAATGCATTTTATGAGTATTTGAGCCTTGGATTTTCAAAATAGAGCTCCCGAAACGTGTTGGCTGTTACAAAATAAAAATCTTTTTAAAAGTCTATACAAGCTGGTGTGGCACTCCCATCCTTTCAAAACTTCAACAAACTCATCTGGGGGTCCAGCAAGACCCCACAGTTGTTGGTGAGCAGCCTCTAGGACCACAAACCCTCCATCCTGTTAAAACACATCCGCATAAGGTTCAACGCTCCTACATCACAAAGATTACATTTTCAAAAGGTACAGAGTTGCAATTACCAGGTGGGTTGTTAAAAGGCATGTGTAGACTCTTAATTTAAGTCTTATTTCAACCAAAGACACCCAGGAACCACAGAGGTATGGGGGGAGAAACTAAGAAAGAAGCTTGACTTTAAATAAACATGTTGACTTCCATTGTAACCAATATTGGATTTGAATCCCTTACTCCAAGGCCAACTGCCTTGTGTCACTTCCTCATTCCCCAATGTACTGGCTAGCCTTAGCCCTACACCTGATGATTACAACACCTGGACAAGATGTCAGCCCACTCTGCTTACAGATCAAATCTAGGTGTACAGACACAGACTGGGTCAAATATAATTAACCTGGTACATTATTCCAAAAGAGCACAAACTAAACAGGGATAGCAATAACGAGGACTTAACTGTATTGAACCAGCAAGCAGATGGGCAGGCGATAACCTTTTATCACACTCAGGAATCATCACTGACAGTCCACCGCATGACTCGCAGATGGTCATATATCGCCCCTTGGAGCCCTGCCAATCTAAGCCATGACCCCTATTGACTATGCAAAATCCAGCCCTGACGGTAGCAATTCATGGGATTCAGCACTTGGCACAAAGACCATATTTAACATTCTTTACTGCTGTATTTACTCTGCGACAAGAAAACTGTAAGATAGCTGATGTCTAAAGTGGTATTTGCAAATTTGTTTTTGTCACTGCATAATTTTTCACCTAAACTTGTTTGTAGTTTTAAAAGTTCACAATTGATAATTATTAATAAAAATAAACTGGGAAAAAATCATTGCAACATACATCTCCATGAAAGGAGACACACAGAGAAGGATATTGGATAGAAGAATGCTTGCTCTGGGCCAGTGAGTTAAAAAGTACTAATAACAGGGAGTCACTATAACAGCCAGGCAACCAGCATTTGTAGAAAGAGAGGTCAGCAGACGCAAAGTCTGTGTTTCTCTTATTACACGTTTCTTTAACATGTGTTTATTTAGCTATCACCCTTAAAGTGACATTGTTGCTCAAAAAAAGGTAAAAAGATAAGAAAGAAGGTACCTGTGACAGAATATGATTACCGTCTTGACCTCTGGAAGGTTTTACCCCCTTCATTAACAAATAGGGTTGCCACCTTTTCTTCAAGTCAAACCCCAACACGTTAGTGGCGCACGCCACTGCGCTTGCTTAACTCAACCCTTTCAACTGAATGGGGCTGGGCTGGTGTGCCATGCACATGGCTACAGCAGAGTGACGTGGGATTTTAGGGGCTAAAAACAGGTGGTGAGGAGGAAACATAATGCTTTTTCACCACCTGTCAAATACTTCTAAAAAATGATCCACTGTGGATCACTCTTCATGGTGCAGTGCGACTCCATTTACACTTGTGGTTGGGAGACAGTAAAAATTAGAGGTCGAGCTGTGTTTTTACTGCTACCCAAATGTTCCCCTTAAGCTGCAAAGGCAGCAGAGGGGGATGTCCATATGTCACATCCAAAATGCTTTGCATCACAGTGCGGCAAAAATTGTCCGCACCGTTGGGTTCAGCGAGCAGTAATGCCTGCCGAACGTGGCCCATTCAAGTGAATGGAGGTTTCCCGCGTCTGTGTGCAATGCATTCAGTTGCGGGGCACTGCTGTGGGGTTTAAACAGGTGGTGAGGAGGTGATATAACACCTCCTTGCTACCTGTCAAATGACCCATGAAGAGCGATCCAAAGTGGATCGCTCTTCAGAGGGTACCACACCTGTAAATGAACCCTAATGCTGTTCAGCCATTCCAGTATATTGTATGAAATAAGCAGAAAACTGGGGACAGGGCTATTGCTGAGTAACCTCTTGTCTGCAGCAATTATAAAAAGCTTCTGCTCAGCTGGGGGCCATAGGAAGGAACACTATTTAACCCCCGTGCTCAAGTGCTTACTTCTTGTGGAGATCCAGACCAGACTGTGGCTCTGCGCTCAATCTGCTCAGCTGGTGGCCGGGGGAGGAACATGAGTAGTTAATGTTATCAGGCACAAGTTCTTATCTTTATTCAGCAGTTCCGACAATGTAATCAGAGTCCTGTTCTATACCAATCCGCCATCAATGTAATTGCCGGGAACCACCGGGACTATTTGATGTTTTTTGGGCTCAGGGGGAGTAATCCTTGAGCTGCAGTTCCCGGCAACTACATTGCCTGACAGATTGGTATAGAAGTGGACGTCAGGACTCTGATTACATTGTCGGAACTGCTGAATAGAGATGAGAACCCGTACCTGATAACATTAACTAGTCTTGTTCCTCCACCAGCCACAAGCTGAGCAGATGGAGCACAGAGCTACAGTCCGGGCTGGATCATGTGTCCAGGTACCAGGCGGAAGGAGACCCAGACACATGATTCAAAATGACTTAAAACCCGTACTATCCGGGTGAATCCCAGACAGGTGGCAACCCTATTAACAAAGCATTTTTTGCTATTAAGCACTGTGCTACTTTAACTGGCAATGGCACGGTCATGCAACACTGTACACAAATTAAATTTATAGAATAGTTTTTACACAAATAGATCTTTCTTTTGGTGCTATTTGATCACACTGGGTTTTTTAATTTTTTCGATATACAGGAAAAAAGACCATAAATTTCGGAAAAAAAAAAAATATTTTTGACTGTATACCTCAACTATGAGAGACAAAATGTGGAAACAAATCCAGACAATCACATTGTCTGATTTTTGAAAGAATTTATTTGCAAATTATGGTGGAAAATAAGTATTTGGTCACCTACAAACAAGAAAGATTTCTGGCTCTCATAGACCTGTATCTTCTTCTTTAAGAGGCTCCTCTGTCCTCCACTCATTACCTGTATTAATGGCACCTGTTTGAACTTGTTATCAGTATAAAAGACACCTGTCCACGACCTCAAACAGTCACACTCCAAACTCCACTATTTTTTTTTTTTTTGAAAGCCTATGGCATGCATAACACACCCAAAAACTTCACCCGGTGCCAAAAAAAACGTGCACACACATAAAGAGTGAAACACAAAAAAGAGCAAATGGGTACACAAGAAGAGTGCCTTGCCCTGACTCCCCCGGGGCATTAGGCTCCAGACGGGGACAAGGGTACTTTACAATCGGTCCATCTGGCCAAAACCAGATGGACCACGTTCTCTGGAGGGCCTGCCGAAACAGACCCACCCATGTACTAGGTGAGGCTCCCCCGAAGGGAGACCCCATGAGAGAAAAGGCCATGTCCACCCCTTCCCAAGACTTTCAGGGCTGGCCCGAGGACCCACGTCCCTACTCATCACACAGTGCAACAAACCGTGTACAAACATAAAATACAAAAAGTGACAAACATAGGCTTAATAAATAAAATAAAGTGGGGAAGGGATAAGTGAAGAGGAGAGTGAAAAAGGTGGCCATTTTGTGAAACAATGACCAGGCCCTCCGGTCAGGAATAAAAAATTCCTCTGGTCCCTGCCAAAAGGCTCGGCCCAAGAGGCAGGTACTAAAAAAAGTGTGTTCTATGGTGCAGTGACCGTGGTGCCTCAAATCAAAGTGACTCCCACTCACAGTGATTTTTTGCCACCCCTGGACTGCCACTCCAGGGGCACATACTCCACATACTCCATAGGCTTTCAGGACCAATCCTGACCAACGACCCAGACCACAGTCGCCCCCACTCCAGGCAGAAAGACATGAAGTTCAGGGAGCTTGGTGAGAGCCCTTTACCATCAGGCTCCACCATCACTCCCATCACTCCTTCCTAATTACATTCGGGAAATACTAACCACTCCCCCCCCAAAGGAGGAGTAAGCGTTCTCTCCCGAATAACTGTCCGTAGCTAGAGCTACCACAATCTAGGCCAGAAGGCCAGGGACCCGACCCTCAGGCCAGACCCAGATGCAGCACCCATCCTCACCAGGAGCACCCTTGCAGACGGCTCAGACTCAACCATTGGCCAACCCCCAGTATCTGTTGGGCGGCGTGGCATAGTCCCTGCTGAAACCGCCTTTCCAGGCACTATAACACCATTGGAATTGCTGGCCTTCCCCAACTCCAAACTCCACTATGGTAAAGACCAAAGAGCTGTCGAAGGACACCAGAAACAAAATTGTACACCTGCACCAGGCTGGGAGGACTGAATCTGCAATAGGCAAGCAGCTTGGTGTGAAGAAATCAACTGCGGGAGCAATAATTAGAAAATGGGAAGACATGCAAGACCACTGATAATCTCCCTCGATCTGGGGCTCCACGCAAGATCTCACCCCGTGGGGTCAAAATGATCACAAGAACGGTGAGCAAAAATCCCAGAACCACACAGGGGGTCCTAGTGAATGACCTGCAGAGAGCTGGAACCAACGTAACAAAGGCTACCATCAGTAACACACTATGCCGCCAGGGACTCAGATCCTGCAGTGCTAGATGTGTCCCCCTGCTTAAGCCAGTACATGTCAGGGCCCGTCTGAGGTTTGCTAGAGAGCATTTGGATGATCCAGAAGAGGATTGGGAGAATGTCATATGGTCAGATGAAACCAAAGTAGAACTGTTTGGTAGAAACACAACTTGTCGTGTTTGGAGGAGAGAGAATGCTGAGTTGCAAACCAAAGAACACCATACCTACTGTGCAGCATGGGGGTGGCAACATCATGCTTTGGGGCTGTTTCTCTGCAAAGGGAACAGGACGACTGATCCATGTACATGAAAGAATGAATGGAGCCATGTATCGTGAGGTTTTGAGTGCAAACCTTCTCTAATCAGCAAGGGCATTGAAGATGAAACGTGGCTGGGTTTTTCGGCATGACAATGATCCCAAACACACCGCCGTGGCAACGAAGGAGTGGCTTCGTAAGAAGCATTTCAAGGTCCTGGAGTGGCCTAGTCTCCAGATCTCAACCCCATAGAAAACCTTTGGAGGGAGTTGAAAGTCCCTGTTGCCCAGCAACAGCCCCAAAACATCACTGCTCTAGAGGAGATCTGCATGGAGGAATGGGCCAACATATCAGCAACAGTGTGTGACAACCTTGTGAAGACATACAGAAAACATTGACCTCTGTCATTGCCAACAAAGGATATATAACAAAGTATTGAGATCTTTTGATATTGACAAAATACTTATTTTCCACCGTAATTTGCAAATAAATTCTTTCCAAATCAGACAATGTGATTGTCTGGATTTGTTTCCACATTTTGTCTCTCATAGTTGAGGTATACCTATGATGACAATTACAGGCCTCTCTCATCTTTTTAAGTGGGAGAACTTGCACAATTGGTGGCTGACTAAATACCTTTTTGCCCCACTGTGTAGTATATTTGAAAATTGATCAATCCTGATGTACTGATCTCATTTCGTAAGGTCCTTAAAATGCTAGGACAGTACACATACCCCCCAAATGAACCATTTTTGGAAAGTAGACAGTCCAAGGTATTTAGTAAGAGGCATAGCGCGTTTTTTGAAGATGTAATATTTTTGTCACAATTTTTTGGAACATGAAGAAATTAAATTTTTTTTCTTTTTTCACAATTTACATACTACCACCAGTGCAGTACAGCGTCATCATATGACTGGTGTGGTGGTGATCAGGGATACTGACTACTGACAGTATGTGAAAAAATTACTTTTCTTGATTAAATTTTTTTAAACTTTTTTTTTCCACAAATTTTAACAAAGTAGTTCAGTGCCACCATAGTAACAAAGCAGCTGGGTACCGTGAACCATACCGATGGACACATCGGTTACAGTTGCTTTACTCTGAAGGTCCTAGGGGGCACGCAAGTGCATAAATGCGAAGCAACATACAGTATCTCACAAAAGTGAGTACACCCCTCACATTTTTGTAAATATTTTATTATATCTTTTCATGTGACAACACTGAAGAAATTACACTTTTGCTACAATAGTGAGTGTACAGCTTGTATAACAGTGTAAATTTGCTGTCCCTTCAAAATAACTCAACACACAACCATTAATGTCTAAACCGCTGGCAACAAAAGTGAGTACACCCCTAAGTGAAAATGTCCAAATTGCGCCAAAAGTGTCAATATTTTGTGTGGCCACCATTATTTTCCAGCACTGCCTTAACCCTCTTGGGCATGGAGTTCACCAGAGCTTCACAGGTTGCCACTGGAGTCCTCTTCCACTCCTCCATGATGACATCACGGAGCTGGTGGATGTTAGAGACCTTACGCTCCTCCACCTTCTGTTTGAGAATGCCCCACAGATGCTCAATAGGGTTTAGGTCTGGAGACATGCTTGGCCAGTCCATCACCTTTACCCTCAGCTTCTTTAGCAAGGCAGTGGTCGTCTTGGAGGTGTGTTTTGGGGTCATTATCAATACTGCCCTGTGGCCCAGTCTCCAAAGGGAGGGATCATGCTCTGCTTCAGTATATCACAGTACATGTTGGCATTCATGGTTCCCTCACTGAACTGTAGTTCCCCAGTGCCGGCAGCACTCATGCAGCCCCAGGCCATGACACTCCCACCACCATGCTTGACTGTAGGCAAGACACACTTGTCTTTGTACTCCTCACCTGGATGACACCACTTACGCTTGACACCATCTGAAAGTTTATCTTGATCTCATCAGACCACAGGACATGGTTCCAGTAATCTATGCCCTTAGTCTGCTTGTCTTCAGCAAACTGTTTGTGGGCTTTCTTGTGCATCATCTTTAGAAGAGGCTTCCTTCTGGGACGACAGCCATGCAGATTTGATGCAGCGTGCGACGCATGGTCTGAGCACGGACAGGCTGACCCCCCACCCCTTCAACCTTTGCAGTAATCCTGGCAGCACTCATACGTCCTTTTCCCAAAGACAGCTTCTGGATATGACGCTGAGTACGTGCACTCAACTTCTTTGGTCGACCATGGCGAGGCCTGTTCTGAATAGACCCTGTCCTGTTAAACTGCTATATGGTCTTGGCCACCATGCTGCAGCTCAGTTTCAGAGTCTTGGCAGTCTTCTTATAGCCTAGGCCATTTTTATGTAGAGCAACAATTCTTTTTTTCAGATCCTCATAGAGTTCTTTGCCATGGTGAACTTCCAGTGATCAGTATGAGAGAGTGAGAGCAATAACACCAAATTTAACACACCTGCTCCCCATTCACACCTGAGACCTTATAACACTAATTAGTCACATGACACAGAGGAGGGAAAATGGCTAATTGGGCCCAATTTGGACATTTTCACTTAGGGGTGTACTCACTTTTGTTGCCAGTGGTTTAGACATTAATGGCTGTGTGTTGAGTTATTTTGAGGGGACAGCAAATTTACATTGTTATACAAACTGTACATTTACTACTTTATATTGTAGCAAAGCATCATTTCTTCAGAGTTACATGAAAAGATAGAATAAAATATTTACAAAAATGTAAGGGGTGTACTCACTTTTGTGAGATGCTGTATATATACACGTTGCTCAGCCTGCAATTAGAGCCCGCCCATAGTAAAAGTACTATGGGCTGCCCTAAAGCGGTTAATACTTATCTCTCCAGTGCCTCTAATTTACCTTTTCTTCAAGTGTTCTGTGGACTGAAGGATCTTCAGTATCTGACACACTTCCTGGTGTGTCAGATGCTTGGTTTCCCACTGCATGCTGTGATTATGCCTGCCGGTCCCTACATAATCACAACTCACAGACCTGGCATGTGACACAACCAAAAGGGTGTTGGATTCTGAATGATCTTCAGCTACTGTAGTTCTTAAAGACAGCAAGGTTCAAAGGCTTTCCAGAAAGGTCAGTATTAAAGTATATCAAAACCCAAGAACAAAATTGTGCTTACTATTCCTTAGATTTATTTTTCTAGGCTTTTTTCCATTGCTTTTACCGAGTAATCATGTCAGTAACACGTTTCCTGTCCTAAAGTGACAACGCTCACTCACCATACTGTATCTACAGTATGTAGGCACAGCATTGTCACCCTAGGCCATGCTCCTGATTTGGACTATAGAACACTTCCCCATATCCTCATCTCCATGATCTGTTTTTTTCCTTTACAGAAGAGAACTGGGAAGAACTAAAAACATTGTATGAGATCTCAGATCAGTGTACAGGAAGTTATAAGGACACAGGAATATATTACTCTTTTCTCCTTGAGTTTATATATATATATATATATATATATATATATATATATATATATATATATTTATATATATATATATATATATATATATATATATATATATATATATTTATATATATATATATATATATATATATATATATATATATATATATATATATATATATATATATATATATATATATATATATACAGTAATTTAGGTAGAGTAATCATTCTTTTCTGCTTGCAGCATGAGCCAATCATACAAACAGGAAATAATGTTTCTGAGTCATTATCTAAACACATAATGTACCAAGTATCTCAAGTGAATTTATTTGTATTAATTTGCTGTTCCCTCAAAATAACACACAGCCATAAATGTCTAAACCGCTGGCAACAAAAGTGACAAAACATAGGAGTTACGTAATCTGTGACTGACTTATGGCTGAAGGCATAAGACTATGGACCCTGATGAAGATTGTGAACAGGGAACAGCAGTGGTGGTGGAGTGATAAGGGGGGGCTCAGACCTCTCATCACTGGCAGAGAGCACTTTGCTCCTTAGGGCAAGAGCTCTGGGGTCCTGCAGTGGCATAGTTCCACTGTTAATTGAGTCCTACGCTTACAATGAACTTATTTGTTCACAATGCAAACAGCTGGTCTGCAAAGGTAAGTATAATTTTATACACTGCTTCTTGAATAACCCTCTATCCCAAACAAATTTAATGGTTTTGATGGAGGTCCTTTAACCACCGCCATATAAAAATAAATGATCACATTATCCACATTGTATTTCTCTCACACAGTGTTTTAAGGATGTATAACAATTATTCAGAAGCCTCCGCACAGAGTTGTAAAACATTTTCCCATAGAATAATTTTATAAAGAACCCTGGATTCATTTATTAACCTCAATGCACTAAATCTTAAAAAAAATTAAACCCAAGCCTTAGGTTTTTATATTCTTCTTGGCCACCCAGTGAGAGCCTTTCTTTTCATTTATATGTTTTCCTCTTTCAAACCACCCTCGTGCTATTTGGGATATAAAGTAATAGAAGGGGATGCAGATGTAAAATGAGGCCATGCTCTCTAATGAGTTTTACATTTTCTACTAAAGAATAACAAAAAAGCTGAACTAAGAGGAGGGGGTTATGTCCAATTATCTTACATTTGGAACAATTTAAAGAAAAGAATATCCACAAAATACAACTGTAAACTTTTATTAAACTTGCATCAATGAATATGGAATTAAAAACATCTGTACAACTTTTTCTATCAATCACAAAATATACATTACTTGAGACTTTCATACATTGTAAAAGCACAGAAATTTGTCATAAAGAAAGTTACATGATTATAACCACTTAAGCCCCGGAAGGATTTACTCACTTCCTGACCAGGCCATTTTTTGCGTTACGGCACTGCGTCGCTTTCACTGATAATTGCGCCGACGTGCGACGCTGTTCCCAAACAAAATTGATGTCCTTTTTTTCCCCACAAATAGAGCTTTCTTTTGGTGGAATTTAATCACCTCTGCGTTTTTAATTTTTTTTGCACTATAAACAAAAAAAGAGCGACAATTTTGAAAAAAAAAACTAAATTTTTTACTTTTTGCTATAAAACATTTCCCCCAAAAAATAAAAAAAAACAAATGTATTCATCAGTTTAGGCCGATATGTATTCTGCTACATATTTTTGGTAAAATCACAATAAGAGTACATTGATTGGTTTGCGCAAAGGTTATCGCGTCTACAAAATAGGGGATAGATTTATGGTATTTTTATTATTATTATTTTTTTGTCAATGTCACTGGTTTTTGGGAACCAGTGACATTATTACAGTAATCAGTGCTAAAAATATGCACGGTTATTATACTAATGACACTGGCAGGGGTTAACTTCAGAGGCGAGCAAGGCATTAAATGTGTTCCTTGCAGGTGTTTTCGAACTGTATGGGGGACTGTGTGACTGGGGAAACCCACAAATCCATCTTTATGCTTAGAAGATAGATAGGATCTGTCAGAATGGAGACCAGCCTTGTTTACGCTGATTGGTTGGGAGCGAGTGAGCGCCCACAATAGCAAGTTCCCGAGCCGACGTAAAGCTACAGCGATTCGCAGAATCGCACCACCTTGCAGCAGTATAATGATGGCGGCTGGTGGGCAAGCAGTTAATTTGTGATGTGACTAGTCAAATCAGCACTGGTGATAGTCTGGCATTATAGTCAATTCAATTAAAATTTAACAAATTGAAATAAGCTGTTTTCAAGCAAGATGTACATTTTATGCTGTCGAGCATAAGGATTTGACCTTGTCCTCAATAGTTTTCACTGTACTCACTGCAAAATAAAAATAGAAATAGCCCATTAGTCCCTTCCCTCAAAAGGAGCTTTAAAACCACATGCCAAATTGGATGTAAGTCAGGTAAAGTATATGTAAACCTTAAAGGGACTTTTGAGAATGCTAGCTCCCTGGTTATCATGCTGCTGCTTTGGCTTCAATGTTGTCCAAGTTCCTAGCCTAGAACACATATAAGGATAAGGAATTCTGACACTTTTCTGATATTCAATTACAGCATGTTTGTTCCAGGTCTGGTACACCAAAGTACGCCTAAACATAGTCAGGCAAAATGCAATTTTGTGTGGAGGCCAGTACTGGCAGCCCCGTAATTTTCCAATGAAAAAGTCATTTTAACTGAATGACATTCGTTTTGCTAAAACACTGCAACATAAAAAGTTTCTGTATTTTTTTTTTTATGTATTTTATTACAATATTTTTTAAAGATTATAATGCAATAAAGTAGCTTTTGAAGCATGAGGTGATACAATACAAAGTTGGCTGGAAAACAGCCATAGAAAAAATAAGGAATAAAGAATATAGAACATTGGACACTAGACGCAGAGAATAGCTATGCAGTAACAGATAGCAGTGGTCTATCAATGTGAGGGTGGGATGATCAGGGGTTGATATTGCACCCAAAAAGCAGCATCCCCTGGGGAGTTCTTAATTGCAAATGTCGGAAAAGACCCAGGGATCCTGCACTCTTTCATATATAGTAAAAGCATTGTTGGATGTGAAGGCTTCCTAGAGTTAAGGTTCTTGAATGCAAGCTTTTAAGTGAGACTTGTGAATAGTCCAATATGGAAAGAGAGGTGTCCTGTCTAGGAATTAAACTAAAGGGTTGTATTTATTGGATTTACTTTGTTCCAAAGGGTTAAGTATAGATGTGGATATTTGATATGTATTTGATATGTAGATCCACATGACTGTAATGCATATTTTTGAAGTAACAAGGTTGTTTAATGGGTGCTGTTATGAGCTGTAACATATCTATTGTATAAGGATATTATCATGCAAGTAGGTTAAATATGCTTAGTATACTAAATTGTGGGAATTAGTGAATATGTGTAGTTTTATTTGTGCATGAGTGATAATCTGTGCTTCAGAATGTGGATGATATGAAGTTACTCATTTTGCTGTATTTTATTTTGATTTTTAAGGCTTGATGTTTAACTGGTCCCATGGTTACCCAACAGGGGGCTGCAGCTGGGGCATTAGAATACTTGGATCATATGTAGGATTAAAGAGATATGTGTAAGATGATGTATAAGTCTCAAAGTTTTGCTGCTCTGGACAAAGTTGTTGATTGAAAATGCGTTGGACAGGGGGGCAGGAGGCGGAGCCTAGCGGAGCAGACATGCATTGTTAGAGCTCCACACCGCTGAGGAGAGAAGAGAAGGACAAAGCGGAGCCTGCAGGCTCAAAAGGTATCCATTTGAACCTTTTTGCCCCAGGGAACAAACTGTGAAAGTTTGGGCAGGAAATATGGTACTGGGAGGAAACCGTGGCAGAAATAAAAATCACCTCACAAAGAGCTCACAGGCACTCACTGCAGCTGAAGCAGCTCCAGTCACCTCACAAGATACAGCATCAGGGCGCTCTCACAGACAGAAAATGTCACAGCAAGACTCTCCATTTGAGTCAGATACAGAACAAATCCTCTCACAAACTTCTCCACAAGCCTCCTCAGTATCCCCAGTAATATTATTACAATTTGAAAAGATGCTTCATAAGGCTTTAAAACAAACCTCAGACCAAATAACAAACAGCCTATCCAAAGAAATAAGAGAGCTGGGAAACCGCACCGCAGCCTTAGAAATAAAAATGGATGAAATTGAAATTACAACTCAAGAAAATATAACAGAATTGGAACAATTAAAAAAAGAGAATTTAATACTTCAAACTAAGCTCGAAGATTACGAAAATAGAGCCAGACGTTCAAACTTGCGCATAAGGGGAATACCTGAAACTGTGGCAGACCTGCAATCTACTATTACTGCTCTATTACAAGAACTAAAGCCAGATATCCCTATTGAACGTTTAGAACTGGACAGAGTACACAGAGCCCTCACAGCCAAAAAGAAAGATGGACCCCCACGTGATATAATCACAAAATTTCATTATTACAGAACGAAAGAACAAATACTAATTGCTGCAAGAGAAAAAAAGGAACTTAATTTTCAAGGACACAATTATCAAATTTTTGCTGACCTATCCCAACTTACTATTACTAAAAGACGATCCATGAAACCCCAACTAATGGAACTGCAACGCCACAACATTATGTATCAATGGGGCTTCCCCTTTTCAGTCAGATTTAACTACCAAGGTACAATTTACAGAAGCAGATCAGCAGATGAACTACAACAAACCCTTTTAAAATTAAATCTGACAGAACCCACAAGCAGCAACACTCCCACACGCAGAAGAGTGGCGTCATCTTCACCTTCAGGCAGCACCCAGAAAATTCCAGAACAAAATGGGAATCATCATTCTCACAAAAGAGGCCGTTATGCCACATCATCCATGGACCAAGAAGATTCAATGGACTGACATCCTAATTCCTGATATCTCTTCATTTATTATACTAAGAGATGGTTCTCTATAAAAAACCTATATTTATAACTGAATGTAACTGCATTCTGATAGTCACACACTGTGTGGGATCATGTTACATTCCAGTTATATTTCTTATTACTTCTGATTCATATAGCCTTAGAATATATAAGTGAAATAAGGAAATTCTTGTTCAGTTATATATTATCAGGTAATAACAATAGATTTATTACTTTTTAGGACAAATATGTTCAAAAATCCAGAAGTAATGGAAGCTTTTTTTTTTTTTCTTTCTTTTCTTAAAACAAATATATTATTACCTAACTAGTTCCTAGAATTATGTTTTTGTTTATTCTAATCTGAAGCAATACAACCTCAATTTTATGAGTTAACATATCTAAACAGTTACATATGAATAAAATATGTAATTGTTTACTCTAAAAAGGGTTAAAATCCCAAAATAATTCAAACTATCTTCATCAATACCAAAGTTATTAACAGTACCTTTCTAACTGAATTATTTAGCCTAGGGCAAGACTAACCATATACAACCACCCTGGAATAAATAATTTCAACAAAAACTATATTCTGCACTCCAACTAATGAAACATCATTTTGATGTCTTTTGATATAGCACTTCTCTCCTGTAAGCGGAAGATCCGTGTACCCCCATTAGCCCTCCTCATTCTCCCAACCATATTATGTGGGAGTGTGACGAAGGCACTTATTCCCCTGAGAGAGATATTTATTCTCTTTCACGGGTAAATTGTGATTACTTGCAAAAAATAATTTATACAATGTATCATCTAATCTCATATGTTTTTTGTTTACTCTTTACTCCAGAATTCACTGGTTTCTTTTCTATCTATTCATCTCTTCAGTCCACACAGGTTGATCTGCGCAATCAGCTCTGCATAACAAAAAGTAAGTCAAAACTATTTGATCTATTGCCATGGCACCACTGAATATACTTTCCCTGAATGTTCAGGGAATAAATGTCCCTCAAAAAAGGACCAAAGCCTTCCGTACTTTCCATAACAAGAAGGCTCACATAGTATGCCTCCAAGAAACACACTTCACCAAAGATTCTACTCCAAAATATATTTCTCCTTTTTATCAACAAATTTACACGGCTTCTGCCTGTACCAAGCAAAGGGGAACTCTAATTGCATTTCACCGATCCACACCATTCACCTTATCATCAGAAATTAAAGACCCAGAAGGTAGATACCTGATACTCATGGGTTATATAATGGATACAGCAATCACGGTGATTTCCTACTACGCTCCTAACAAACAACCTACACCATTCCTCTCACATATATTACAAGTGATTAATACACACAAAATAGGAACAGTGATAATGTGTGGGGATTCGAACCAGGTCCTCCTCCCATTTCTAGATAAATCACCTTTTACACCATCCAAAATAACCTCTAGATTACCTTTTTCTCAACTTCTTTCCAAATACAATCTGGTAGATTCATGGAGAGAAAGTAACCCAATGAAAAAGAAATTCACTTATTTCTCGCACCCTCATCAAACCTTCACCAGAATAGATCATATTTTTCTAACAACAGGAATGATACCAGAAATTATTGCATCAGATATAATTCCGATTCCGTGGTCTGACCATAATGCAGTATACACTACTTTAGCCTCAGCTATACCAAAAGCGCATGACCGAACGTGGTACTTACTGGACATAATGCTCAAACACCCACTACATCAGATGGCCATTGAACAAGCTTTAAAGGAATACATATCAATTAATAATACAACAGACATCTCCCCAATAACACTGTGGGAAGCTCATAAGCCTGTCTTGCGTGGTACAATACAAAGACAAATGGCACTATTTAAACGGGAACGCAAAAATCTAGCAAAAAAACTAGAACTCAATTTTAATGCAGCCTACATATCATTTCAAGATAATCCATCTCAGAGTACAAAATCTCATCTGGAAAAATCTAGATTGGAATACGATCTATTTCTCACTGAGTCAGTTGATAAATCCCTCAAACGCTCCAAACACAATTTCTACATGAATACAAACAAACCAGGTACATATTTGGCTCAGGCATTAAATTCAACTAACAAATCTTTCAAACCAATACGTTTAAAATTATCAAAAAATGTTTACACTTGTAATCCAGTTAAAATAGTCCATAAATTTCACTCACATCTCGCAACTTTATACAAGACAAACAATGAATTTAATCCTACAGAGGCTGAATCCTTCTTCTCAAAAATAACCTTACCTGAGTTATCTCAGAATCAAAAAAGCAGTTTGGATGAGCCTATAACTATAGATGAAGTTGCTAACGCCATAAAAGACCTAAAACTTAACAAAAGACCAGGCCCAGACGGCTACTCGGCTTTATACTATAAAACATTCTCAGAAATACTCTCTCCCATTCTCACTGAAACTTTTAACAAACTTCTAGATGGACATTCTTTTCGGCAAGAAACACTAATGGCAATTGTTTGTATGATCCCAAAGCCCCTTTCTGATGATACTTCCTGTGTGAATTATCGGCCTATCTCTCTGTTAAACCTCGATATTAAATTATTAGCAAAAATAATAGCAAAACGCCTCAATAGCATTATAGGAAAATTAATACATAGAGATCAAGTAGGCTTCATGCCAAATAGACAGGCAGGCGATAATATACGCAGGGCAGTGTTATTGGCACATATTGCTAAAAAACGGAAAATCCCTTTATGTTTTCTATCTCTCGATATTAAGAGGGCATTTGACACAGTATCCTGGCAATATATGCAATATTCATTACAAAAATGGGGTTTTGGACCCCACTTTTTAACATGGATCAAAGCATTATATAATAAACCCAAAGCCTATATAAAATATGCTGGATACAAATCTGAAGCCTTTAATATCGAAAGAGGTACCCGACAGGGTTGCCCATTATCTCCCTTATTATTTGCCCTTATACTTGAACCCATGGCCCAATATATCAGAATAAACCAAACTATAACTGGCATTGAAGTAGGAGGTATTACACACAAATTATGTATATTTGCAGACGATATATTACTTTTTCTATCATCACCACAGGTCTCTGGTCCTAACTTAATACCAGCTCTTGATGGATTTGCAGCCCTATCCGGCCTTATGATTAATCCTAAGAAATGCCTAGTGCTTAATATTTCACTCACAAACATGGAATTGATCCCGGCTAGGGCTGCACTCCCATTCACATGGGCAGAAAAATCAATCCCATATCTTGAAATTCATTTAACAGCCTCTCATTCTGACTTATTCTCAACCAATTATCCTCCTGTATTAAGACAGATCACAAATCTAATAAAACAATGGTCGCAACTTCCTTTATCCTGGATGGGGAAGATTAATGCAATCAAAATGACTATTCTACCCAAATTGCTTTATCTATTCAGAGTCCTCCCTATTCCAATTCCTTCCTATTTTTTGAGAATAGTACAAAAAAGAGCAACTTTGTTTATATGGGGCTCTTCTAAACCACGTATACCTATACACACACTACATCTTCCCAAAAATAAAGGAGGCCTGGGATACCCTAATTTTACTAACTACTACAGAGCGGCACATTTGGCCAGTCTGTCCAAATACCATGCAAAACAGGAAATCCCATTATGGGTATTTATAGAGGCTTCAGAAAATGACCCTCTATTAATATCAAATTTATTATGGCTTGATCCTAAAGACCGCTTTAAAATTCATAATCCCATAACTAAACACTTCTTATCTCTCTGGGATAAACTAAAAACCAAATATCAGTTACAATCTCCACACAATCCTCTCCTTTCTTTTATCAGAAATCCGGCCTTTTATCCGGCATGGATCTACCCAAATTCTTTTAAAGCTTGGACAACATCAGGCATTCAGACACTAAATGACTTCATAGCATCTAAATCATTCCTTTCATTCCCATCGCTTAGAGAAAAATATGATCTACCAAACTCTGAGATATTTAGATATCTCCAAATCAAAAATTTCTATACACCATTCCTAAAGGGGGATACACCATTATCCCAATTATCCATTTTTGAATCAATCTGTACAAAAGATCCATTTGCTAAAGGTACAATTTCATCACTTTATAATCAATTATATGGAGTAGCAAATCTTAATAGACCCTCTTACGTTCAGAGGTGGGAGGAGGACCTGGGACGAACTTTAGAAGACACGGACTGGTCTAACATATGGCTCACATCTAAGTCATCTTCACCCAACATCTTAGCACTGGAGACAAATTATAAAGTCCTAACTCGCTGGTACCTTGTACCCGCTAGAGTGGCAAAATATTCATCTAATACCTCAGCTCTTTGTTTTCGAGGATGCCCAGAAATAGGCACATATTTACACATATGGTGGACGTGCCCAGTAATCCAAACCTTCTGGAAGGAAGTCTTCGTGATTGCATCTAAAATATTTAAAAAAATAATACAACCAGATCCATATTTAACTTTACTTAATCTAAAACCGGAATGGTTAACACTCTCTCAATTCAAACTTATGATCCAACTAATAACGGCTGCAAAACAAACAGTGGCCAAGGCATGGAAATCTCCTACATTGGTACTAGCAGAAACAATTCACAGAATGAATAATACAATGTCCCATGCTAAGATGGTAGCCATCGATCAAAATCAAATTCCAAAATTTGAAAAACTTTGGCATCCTTGGATAAAACAACAGTTCCTGTCAAACTTCAATGACTCTGTCCTGTTGCCATGGTAACAGATTAAATGACTTACATAGACACCCATTCTAAGGCTTCAAAGAGAACTAAAAAGAATAATAAACTGACGAGCGGGACAACCTTGTGGACCATACCTCTACCTTTCAACCCTTTTTCTTCTTTCTCTTTCCTTTTCTCCATCTTACGATTAAAGCTCATTATCAGAATTTATTTGACCTATATACACTCTACTTGTAAACAATATGTATAGTAGGTATAAATCATTTAAATACCTACAAAAGTAACTAAGGAAATGATATATATCTTTAATTTAGGTTTACGTGAACCCAATGTTTAATATTTGAAATTTCATGATATTTACCTATATAAACCCTACTGTAAAACAATGAGCTTACTTTATAGATCCTTGTAAACTTACTTTATGTATCTTTATAACATTGTATACTCAATAAACTTCTTTTGACAAGGAAAATGCGTTGGACAGACCCTGTGATGTTATCACATAGGGACCGCACACACAAGGGCAGAGAGAGTGATATGGGTTATTAGCTATTAGCTTGAACTGTACTATCCTATGTGCCCCTGCACACAGTGTAAGCATCAATGATTGCAAGTGTATTTCTTTTATGTTTTCCTCTCTTTTATGGAAAACTGATAGAGGTGTATATGTTTTGAAAGACTACAGTTGTTGCTTGGAAGTTTAAGCATTAGTGGATGTTTATCCTCAACATGCTTTATTTGGCCATCTTATTTGTTTAAGTGGTCAATGTTGGAAAGTGAGTGCATTATTATTGGGGCAGTGATTGGTAAGAATTGTCTGGAGTATCATGTGGAAACCATTGAGTGGATTTTCATGGACTTCGGTGCACATGTCAGTGTGGTGGACTTTGTTGCACACATTTAGGTGAACTACATGCTCTCTACATGTCTTGGCCTACTGAACAATTCATTTTAATAGTTTGTTGGTTTGCACAATTGCACTTTATTGATTGTTGCACTTCAAGAGGTACATCACTTTATGGCATTGTATATATCAGATTATATGATTTGTATTTTTGCACAACATTTGCACTTTTATTTATGCACTTTATATAGGTGTTTTGTATATAGTGTTCAATATATCATTTCATCTAGCATATACAGTTATATATATACATTTTTGTTTTATTAATATTATAGCATTCTTTTTTTTCTTTTTGTCAAGTCTAATGCCCCGTACACATGATCGGACTTTCTGACAACAAAACCGTGGAATTTTGTTTGAAGGTTGTTGGCTCCAACTTGTCTTGCATACACACGGTCACGCAAAAGTTTGCCAACAATTACGAACGTAGTGACGTACAAGACATACGTCGAGCCGATAAAAGGGAAGTTCAATAGTCATGCCCCACCCTTTGGGCTCCTTCTGCTAATGTTGTGTTCGGTGAGCATTGATTCCGAGCATGCGTGGACTTTTGTGTGATGGACTTTGAGAACCTGCTAGCCAACATTTGTTGGCGGAAAGTCCGACAACAAATAATCGATGGAGCGTACACACGGTCGGACTTTCCGCCAACAAGTTCACATCCAACATTTGTTGTTGGAAAATCTGATCATGTGTACACGGCATAAGTCTTAGTATAAGTCAAGTCCACAAATCCGCTTCCAATCAGGGGTGATTAAGCATCTGGAGGCTGTTAGAACTGTAGAAGTAATTTTTGGAGGCCTTGGGCACATTGGAATGTTTTTATTTCGAATAAATATTTGTATTCACCGTTGTCACCTTCTGTTACATCTTTGTGCTTCTGATTTCCTGTTGCCTCTTTACAACCACTTTTGTCAACATAAATGCACTCCAGCAATGACTGCATAGCATTTCTAAAGTGGGATTTCCTGAAAGTGACCAAAATGGACTGCATAATGTGTGTTGAAACAGCCACTTGTTGTTTGCAATGGAAGCCCGGGTGACAGGATGACAACAAAAGAGCACAACTGGGAGGCAGGGACGGTGTATTGTCACACTATAATCATAAGTGCCTGAACAAGGAACTTTGCGACAGGATTGCCAGCTTTTATTTTATGAAAATTTGCAAATTAAAATATTGAAAATGTCTTTTTAACATTACTATAGCATGTTAAGATTATATTATAATTATATTATATTATATTTTAGTGTTGGGTTGACATATGACCTATCTGTATGTTTCTGGATTGTTGGAAGATACTAAAGCAGCCAAGAAAAAAAGAAGATAACTCAAAGTTTCTAAAAAAAAAAAAGAAAAAACATACAAGGCTAAGGTTCAGGTGCCCACACTAATGCCCTGTACACACGGTCGGACATTGATCGGACATTCCAACAACAAAATCCATGGATTTTTTCCAACGGATGTTGGCTCAAACTTGTCTTGCATACACACGGTCACACAAAGTTGTCGGAAAATCCGATCGTTCTCAACGTGGTGACGTAAAACACGTATGTCGGGACTATAAACGGGGCAGTAGCCAATAGCTTTCATCTCTTAATTCATTCTGTGCATGCGTGGCACTTTGTGTGTCGGATTTGTGTACACACGATCGGAATTTCCGACAACATATTTTGTTGTCGGAAAATTTTATAGCAAGCGCTCAAACTTTGTGTGTTGGAAATTCCAATGGAAAATGTGTGATGGAGCCCACACACGGTCGGAATTTCCGACAACAAGGTCCTATCACACATTTTCCGTCGGAAAATCCGACCGTATGTACAGGGCATAAGAATTATTTGCAAATGATTTAGATCATTTTATTATTACTTATAAAAATCAACCTAATAGCTGCCAGAATTGGGAAAAAATCCTCCCAAGAGCAACAAACTGAAAAACACTTGTCCATCTTTGCATGACTCAAATCAGCAATGCACCAGCCACCATTTCACCATTATACTGATAATAGTGTATGTGCAATATGAAGGATGTTTAATCCTGCTCCTCAGAAGAGTAAGGGATCAGAAACCTTTGCGCAAGTTGAAAATGTTTCTGTGCATTGATCACCTGCTCTGTCCCATATTTTGACATAAAAATATCTAAAAGAACCATTTGGCTTCAGTGCTGAATTGTTGGAGAGGTTGAAAAAAGAGAAGAAGATTGGGGTTGATTTACTAAAACTGGAGACTGCAAAATCTGGTGCAACTGTGCATGGCAGCCAATCAGCTTCTAACTTCAGCTTGTACAATTAAACTTTGATGAAAAAAAAAACTGGAACTGGTTTCTATGCACCAAATTTTACACTCTCAGGTTTTAGAAAATCAACTCCACTGTTACTGTCTGAAATGACTTAACTAATGGGTTAATTGACCTAAGAAGGATAGTTTGCTCTAAACATTTTCTTTCCCCACAACACTGTAAAGTTCTGTTACATATTTCAGTGATTCCCCGTCTAATGACAATAAACTCATCATCACGTTCCCAGAAATCCCACTGATGCATACAGTATGTTGCAGAACACTGGCAAGATGTTTGAAGATGGGAAATGCTAACTCTCTCATAATGACATTGTTCTGAAATCAGTTTAAAAAGCATTGTGTTCTGTAATGAGATTACAAAATAATGACTCAACATATGCAGGATGATTAGTAGTAAGTATGCATGTAACTGGTTTGGCTGATTGGGAAATCTGATGCATAAATAATTGCGAAGAGACAACCTTAAACATGTGTTAATGTTTATCAGATAATAGTGTCTGATTATTGCTATATCGTATGGATGGATGTGTTCAAGTCATATTTAATTATGAACAATATTCCACTTTTCTGTGCAATTGTTCTTTTAATTTGCTTTGTCTTGAAACACCCTATAAAATACTGTATGTTTGTTAGTTAACAGGAGCTAGGAATTGTGTTTTTCTGCACAGATGAAGGTAATAATATGAAAGCTAATGTTGGGTTTACAGGAAAACTGTCAAGCCCCTGAGAAGTAGTATTTGTTCTGGGCTGTAATAGCGCACCGATATCTAATATAACGTATGTATATATATATATATATATATATATATATATATATATATATATACACACACTCACTGGCCACCTTATTAGGTGCACCTATTCAATTACTTGGTAGCAAAAATTGCTAATCAGCCAATCACATGCATTTAAGCATCTAGACAAGGTGAAGAAGACTTGCCAAAGTTCAAGCAAAGCATCAGAATGGGAAAGAAAGGTGATTTAAGTGACTTTGAAGTTGAACATGGCATGGTTATTTATGCCAGACAGGCTGGCTCGAGTATTTCAAAAACTGCTGATCTACTAGGATTTTCACACACAACCATCCCTAGGGTTTAAAGTGCATTGTCTGAAAAAGAGAAAATATACAGTGAGCGATAGTTGTGTGCACAAGAATGCCTTGTTGATGTCAGAGGTCAAAGGAAAATGGGCAGACTGGTTTGAGATGATAGAAAGGCAACAGTAACTCAAATAACCACTAGTTACAACCAAGGTATGCAGAATACCATCTCTGAACGCACAGCACATCAAACCTTGAAGTAGATGGGCTACAGCAGCAGAAGACCACACCGCATGCCTCTCCTGTCAGCTAAGAACAGGAAACTGGGGCTACATTTACACAGGCTCATGAAAACTAGACAATAGAGGACTGGAAAAACGCTACCTGGTCTGATCAGTCTCAATTTTAGCTGTGACATTCAGATGGTAGGGTCAGAACTTGGCGTAAACAACATGAAAGCATGGATCCATCCTGTCTTGTTTCAATTTTTCACACTGGTGGTGGTGGTGTAATGGTGTGGGGGATATTTTCTTGGCACACTTTGGGCATTATCAATTGAATATCATTTAAACGCCACAGCCTCCCTGAATATTGTTGCTGACCATGTCCATCCCTTTATGACTACAGTGTACCCATCTTCTGATGGCTACTTCCAGCAGGATAATGCACCATGTCATAAAGCTCAAATAATTTCAAATTGGTTTCTTGAACAGTACAATGAATTCACTGTATTCCAATGGTGTCCACAGTCACCAGATCTCAGTCCAATAGAGCACCTTTGAGATGCGATGGGAGATTTGCATCATGGATGTGCAGCTGACAAATCTGAAGTAACTGTATGATGCTATCATGTCATTATGAACCAAAACCTCAGAACCTCAGAGGAATATTTCCAACACCGTGTTGAATCTATACCATGAAGAAATTGAGGCAGTTCTGAAGGCAAAAGGGGGTCCAAACCAGTACTAGCAAGGTGTACCTAATAAAGTGGACGGTGAGTGTATATATATATATATATATATATATATATATATATATATATAATAAAGGTGGCTTCTAGCAGACACCCTATGGAACCATAAGGATAATCACCTGCAGTGCCATATCATAATCAGAATGCAAAAATTAATCACGAAGTGCAACAATTAGTCACATATCTTTATAAAGTACAAAAATCAACATAAATATAAATGTTCAATCCTAAAGTGCAGTATAATATCACAATAAAAATAAAGTATAAATGTATAAAAGTGTATAAAGTGCCAAAAAAGTACATAAAAGTCCTGTATAGTCAAAGAAACATATCTATTATAATTCTTCCACCCACGACTCAGATTGTTGCCAGACTCTTCCCAGTGTAAAGAGGCACCAACCAAAAATGTAAACACCCAAATGTCACTCACCCAGGACATCATATCTTATTGTACTGGCAGTCTTGGAATTACTTACTGTGGAGTACTGAATAAACACCTCATAGTACAGCTATCACAACAGTACAAACATGGAAGATGTGTGTGCTTGGAGTAGTTTCAGTGTGCCATAGAGTTACAAAGTTACATAGTAGGTAAGGTTGAATAAAGACAACAGTCCATCCAGTTCAATCTGTGTTGGTGTGTGTGTGTTTGTGTAGATAATAATTTCCCATATCCCTGTATATTGTGTTTGCTAAGATGCACATCCAAGAGTCTTTTAAAACTTTCAATACTTCCTGCCGACACCACAGTGAAAAACCCTAAGCAGCTTGAGGTTAAACCACTTCTCTTCCAATCTCATCATGTGGCCCTGTGTCTTCTTATACTCCCTGGGACTGAAAAGTTTAATATTTATGCTGGGATCACTATTGAGATATTTGTATATCGCTATTATATTGTAAATGTAGTGCTTGTAGTCATTCCTCATAATTGAGGTCCTCCAGTTCCCATATTAATTTTGTTGCCCTTCTCTGGGGTCTGGACTCTCTCCAGCTCCATCACATTCTTTCTGAGGATTGTTGACCAGAACTGGATGGAATACTCCAGATACAGCCGAAACAGAGTTTTATAAAGTGGCAGGATTATCGTTTTATCTCTTTTTTTTTTATCTCATTTTATCTCTGGAGTAAATTCTCTTTTTAATGCATGCTAATATTCTACTGGCTTTGCTTGCTGCAGCTTGGCATTGCATGCTTTTGCTCAGTCTTTCTTTTGCTAGGACCCCAAGATTCTTCTCCATTCTGGAATCCTTCAGGGTTCTTCCCCTAGTGAGTAACTTTCACTTATATTTTTAACCCCCAAGTGCATTACCTTTCATTTTTCAATGTTAAACCTAATTTGCCATCCACTTGCTCACTCCATTCATTTATTCAGATTCTCTTGTAAGGGTTATATATCCTGCTGTGATGCTATTGCCCTACTTATTTTTGTGTCAGCAAACACTGAGCTTGAGCTATTTATCCCATCCTCTGTATCATTTATAAATAATTTAAATAGAATTGGTGACAGGACAGAACCTTAGGGACCCCACTAACCACTATAGACCATTCTGAGTATATGTTATTTATCACCACCCTTTGGACACGCCCCTGTAGCCAGTTTTCTATCCAAGAACAAACCCTATGTTCCATACCCACAGACCTCAGTTTGAAGACTAATGCCCTGTACACACGATCGGACATTGATCAGACATTCCGAGAACAAAATCCAAGGATTTTTTCCGACGATGGCTCAAACTTGTTTTGCATACACACGGTCACACTAAGTTGTCGGAATTTCCAATCGCCAAGAACGTGGTCACGTACACCATGTACGATGAGAATTCGCCCTTTTTCAGACTCGTGGTTCTCAGATCGTTTTCTGCTGTTCAGTTTGTGCTTGTGGGTTTGTATCTGGTCTTCAGTGCGTGCAGCGAGTACAATTGACTTGTCCTTGTGTTCGTGTTCGTTCGTTACTGATTTTCAGGTCGCTCTTCACAGGCCTTGCTGTTCTTCAGTGCGTTCTGTTACTTCGTTCTGAGCAGCCGACCGTTTTCTAGCCATGTATACATACTCCTCGTAGAGTTTGTGCTGTGCGGGGGCTTGGTGTTGGGGTCCTTACCTTGACACAAGTCCAGTCCATGAACAGGGTGGAGAGGAGTTCATGGGCCAAGAATTGGTTGCTCCAGCGTTACCAGTTCTGTCATATGCCTTTGCTCCGTGAGATCCGTGAGAATAATCCTGACGATTTCAGGAACTTTCTCCGGATGACGGACCCCGTATTTCACCGTTTGTTGGCTTTGCTGACCCCCTATATTAGCAGGCAGGATACCTGCATGAGGCAAGCCATCACTCCGAAGCAGAGGCTAGTCGCCACCGGTACTTGGCGACGGGGAGAAGCCTGCAGGACCTCAAGTTCTCGACAGGCATCTCCCCCCAGGCTCTGGGGATCATTATCCCAGAGACCTGTTCTGCCATCATCCAGGTCCTGCAGAAGGAGTATATTAAGGTAAGATTTATCCTTTAACATCACATTTTATTGTATTGAATGTTTGATAATATATTGTGTTTCTTTCCTCATTCCCTAATTACCATGATATGTAATTCTCTAATTACCATGATTGTAATATGCTGTGAATGTCCCCTTTGTCCTCATGCATGCTGGTTTTTTTTTTTTTTAATTTTGTCCTTCATACATATTTGCCTTCACTTACCTCCCCAGCATGCTCTCCTGGCCCTATATCCACCTTGTCTAGTCACTTAACAATGTATTTTGTCAGCTCCATAGTAGTGCTTTACCCCAAACACCCCATAAAATGTGATTTGTGCTTTAAATTCAGGCAGAGTGGCAGAGGCTTTTTTTTGGTGTCCCAAAATCATTTGGAACCCTCCCTCCCCCCAACTGCTAACTCAGCTGATAACAATCCTCTATCTGCTGTCTGCTGACCAAACCCATACACACTATACCCACCTCTTTAGTGGTCAGATTTATGGATGAATCCCCCAAAGCATGTACTGCAAGGGCCTGCCTGAATACTTTCAAATGGTACTGTTTAAAGTTTTTGTATCCTATTATTATCTTGATTGGTAATAGCAGAATGTAAAAATGTGCTAAAATGTGTACAGTGTGTATTTATCTCTTTGTATTATGACACTTCTTACCTGTCCATTGGGCTGCCAATAGTGTAAAGTAAGGAGGGGCTGGCCAAAGTAATACACATTATTTAGGCATTCATCTCTCAACGAAGTGGAGATGGTTACAAGTCCAAAACATCTCCCCCCCTAAAATTTTACAAATGGCCCATGAGAGGGGGGAGGAAGAATCTGATAGGTGGACCTTATACCTTTGTCTTTAACCACTTGCCGACCGCCGCACGACGATGTACGTCGACAGAGCGGCACGGGCAGGCAAAAGGACTTACAGGTACGTCCTTGCCTGCCCGCGGGTGGGGGGTCCAATCGGACCCCCCCCCGGTGCCTGCGGCGGTCGGCAAATCTCCCCCGGCAATCGGTGGTGAGGGGGAGGCCATCCATTCGTGGCCCCCTCCTCGCGATCGCTCCCAGCCAATGGGATCATTTCCCTGCCTCTGTAGTGTACACAGAGGCAGAGGAAATGATGTCATCTCTCCTCGGCTCGGTAATTTCCGTTCCGGCCCGAGGAGAGAAGACAGGTATGTGAGTGCACCAACACTACACACACAGTAGAACATGCCAGGCACACAAAACACCCCGATCCCCCCCCCCGATCGCCCCCCGATCCCCCCCCAATCACCCCCCCCCCCTGTCACAAACTGACACCAAGCAGGTTTTTTTTTTTTCTGATTACTGTATTGGTGTCAGTTTGTGACAGTTACAGTGTTAGGGCAGTGAGTGTTAGGCCCCCTTTAGGTCTAGGATACCCCCCTAACCCCCCCTAATAAAGTTTTAACCCCTTGATCACCCCCTGTCACCAGTGTCGCTAAGCGATCATTTTTCTGATCGCTGTATTAGTGTCGCTGGTGACGCTAGTTAGGGACGTAAATATTTAGGTTCGCCGTCAGCGTTTTATAGCGACATGGACCCCCATATACTATCTAATAAATGTTTTAACCCCTTGATTTCCCCCTAGTTAACCCTTTCACCACTGATCACCGTATAACCGTTACGGGTGACGCTGGTTAGTTCGTTTATTTTTTATAGTGTCAGGGCACCCGCCGTTTATTACCGAATAAAGGTTTAGCCCCCTGATCGCCCGGCGGTGATATGCGTCGCCCCAGGCAGCGTCAGAATAGCGCCAGTACCGCTAACACCCACGCACGCAACATACGCCTCCCTTAGTGGTATAGTATCTGAATGGATCAATATCTGATCCGTTCAGATCTATACTAGCTTCCCCAGCAGTTTAGGGTTCCCAAAAACGCAGTGTTAGCGGGATCAGCCCAGATACCTGCTAGCACCACCGTTTTGCCCCTCCGCCCGGCCCAGCCCAGCCCACCCAAGTGCAGTATCGATCGATCACTGTCACTTACAAAACACTAAACGCATAACTGCAGCGTTCGCAGAGTCAGGCCTGATCCCTGCGATCGCTAACAGTTTTTTTGGTAGCGTTTTGGTGAACTTGCAAGCACCAGCCCCAGGCAGCGTCAGGTTAGCGCCGGTCGCGCTAACACCCACGCACCGTATCCTCCCTTAGTGGTATAGTATCTGATCGGATCAATATCTGATCCGTTCAGATCTATACTAGCGTCCCCAGCAGTTTAGGGTTCCCAAAAACGCAGTGTTAGCGGGATCAGCCCAGATACCTGCTAGCACCTGCGTTTTGCCCCTCCGCCCAGCCCAGCCCAGCCCACCCAAGTGCAGTATCGATCGATCACTGTCACTTACAAAACACTAAACACATAACTGCAGCGTTCGCAGAGTCAGGCCTGATCCCTGCGATCGCTAACAGTTTTTTTGGTAGCGTTTTGGTGAACTGGCAAGCACCAGCCCCAGGCAGCGTCAGGTTAGCGCCGGTCGCGCTAACACCCACGCACGCACCGTACACCTTCCTTAGTGGTATAGTATCTGAACTGATCAATATCTGATCCGATCAGATCTATACATAACTGCAGCGTTCGCAGAGTCAGGCCTGATCCCTGCGATCGCTAACAGTTTTTTTGGTAGCGTTTTGGTGAACTGGCAAGCGCCAGCGGCCTAGTACACCCCGGTCGTAGTCAAACCAGCACTGCAGTAACACTTGGTGACGTGGCGAGTCCCATAAGTGCAGTTCAAGCTGGTGAGGTGGCAAGCACAAATAGTGTCCCGCTGCCACCAAAAAGACAAACACAGGCCCGTCGTGCCCATAATGCCCTTCCTGCTACATTCGCCAATCCTAATTGGGAACCCACCACTTCTGCAGCGCCCTTACTTCCCCCATTCACATCCCCAACCAAATGCAGTCGGCTGCATGAGAGGCATTTTTATGTCCTCCCGAGTACCCCTACCCAACGAACCCCCCCAAAAAAGATGTTGTGTCTGCAGCAAACGCGGATATAGGCGTGACACCCGCTATTATTGTCCCTCCTGTCAATCCTGGTCTTTGCATTGGTGAATGTTTTGAACGCTACCATTCACTAGTTGAGTATTAGCGTAGGGTACAGCATTGCACAGACTAGGACACACTTTCACAGGGTCTCCCAAGATGCCATCGCATTTTGAGAGACCCGAACCTGGAACCGGTTACAGTTATAAAAGTTACAGTTACAAAAAAAGTGTAAAAAAAAAAAAAAAAAACACAAACAAAAATATAAAATAAAAAATAATAGTTGTCGTTTTATTGTTCTCTCTCTATTCTCTCTCTCTCTATTCTCTCTATTGTTCTGCTCTTTTTTACTGTATTCTATTCTGCAATGTTTTATTGTTATTATGTTTTATCATGTTTGCTTTTCAGGTATGCAATTTTTTATACTTTACCGTTTACTGTGCTTTATTGTTAACCATTTTTTTGTCTTCAGGTACACCATTCACGACTTTGAGTGGTTATACCAGAATGATGCTTGCAGGTTTAGGTATCATCTTGGTATCATTCTTTTCAGTCAGCGGTCGGCTTTCATGTAAAAGCAATCCTAGCGGCTAATTAGCCTCTAGACTGCTTTTACAAGCAGTGGGAGAGAATGCCCCCCCCCCACCGTCTTCCGTGTTTTTCTCTGGCTCTCCTGTCTCAACAGGGAACCTGAGAATGCAGCCGGCTGATCAGAGACCAGAGTGGCTCCAAACATCTCTATGGCCTAAGAAACCGGAAGCTACGAGCATTTTATGACTTAGATTTCGCCGGATGTAAATAGCGCCATTGGGAAATTGGGGAAGCATTTTATCACACCGATCTTGGTGTGGTCAGATGCTTTGAGG
This sequence comes from Aquarana catesbeiana, assembly GCF_042186555.1. NCBI lineage: Eukaryota > Metazoa > Chordata > Amphibia > Anura > Ranidae > Aquarana > Aquarana catesbeiana. The sequence continues at coordinate 406,067,135 of NC_133328.1, read as the reverse complement.
GCAGAGGAGAAATCTAGGGTCTAATAGACCCCAATTTTTTCAAAAAAGAGTACCTGTCACTACCTATTGCTATCATAGGGGATATTTACATTCCCTGAGATAACAATAAAAATGATTAAAAAAAAAAAATGAAAGGAACAGTTTTAAAATAAGATGAAAAAGCAAAAAAATAATAAAGAAAAAAAAAAAAAAAAAAAAAAAGCACCCCTGTCCCCCCTGCTCTCGCGCTAAGGCGAACGCAAGCGTCGGTCTGGCGTCGAATGTAAACAGCAATTGCACCATGCATGTGAGGTATCACCGCGACGGTCAGATCGAGGGCAGTAATTTTAGCAGTAGACCTCCTCTGTAAATCTAAAGTGGTAACATGTAAAGGCTTTTAAAGGCTTTTAAAAATGTATTTATTTTGTTGCCACTGCACGTTTGTGCGCAATTGTAAAGCATGTCATGTTTGGTATCCATGTACTCGGCCTAAGATCATCTTTTTTATTTCATCAAACATTTGGGCAATATAGTGTGTTTTAGTGCATTAAAATGTAAAAAAGTGTGTTTTTTCCCCAAAAAATGCGTTTGAAAAATCGCTGCGCAAATACTGTGTGAAAAAAAAAATGAAACACCCACCATTTTAATTTGTAGGGCATTTGCTTTAAAAAAATATATAATGTGTGGGGGTTCAAAGTAATTTTCTTGCAAAAAAAAATAATTTTTTCATGTAATCAAAAAGTGTCAGAAAGGGCTTTGTCTTCAAGTGGTTAGAAGAGTGGGTGATGTGTGACATAAGCTTCTAAATGTTGTGCATAAAATGCCAGGACAGTTCAAACCCCCCCCAAATGACCCCATTTTGGAAAGTAGACACCCCAAGCTATTTGCTGAGAGGCATGTCGAGTCCATGGAATATTTTATATTGTGACACAAGTTGCGGGAAAGAGACAAATTTTTTTTTTTTTTTTTGCACAAAGTTGTCACTAAATGATATATTGCTCAAACATGCCATGGGAATATGTGAAATTACACCCCAAAATACATTCTGCTGCTTCTCCTGAGTACGGGGATACCACATGTGTGAGACTTTTTGGGAGCCTAGCCGCGTATGGGACCCCGAAAACCAAGCACCGCCTTCAGGCTTTCTAAGGGCGTAAATTTTTGATTTCACTCTTCACTGCCTATCACAGTCTCGGAGGCCATGGAATGCCCAGGTGGCACAAAACCCCCCCAAATGACCCCATTTTGGAAAGTAGACACCCAAAGCTATTTGCTGAGTGGTATAGTGAGTATTTTGCAGACCTCACTTTTTGTCACAAAGTTTTGAAAATTAAAAAAAGAAAAAAAAAAATGTGTTTTTGTCTTTCTTCATTTTCAAAAACAAATGAGAGCTGCAAAATACTCACCATGCCTCTCAGCAAATAGCTTGGGGTGTCTACTTTCCAAAATGGGGTCATTTGGGGGGGGTTTGTGCCACCTGGGCATTCCATGACCTCCGAAACTGTGATAGGCAGTGAAGAGTGAAATCAAAAATGTACACCTTTAGAAATCCTGAAGGCGGTGATTGGTTTTCGGGGGCCCGTACGCGGCTAGGCTCCTAAAAAGTCCCACACATGTGGTATCCCCGTACTCAAGAGAAGCAGCAGAATGTATTTTGGGGTGCAATTCCACATATGCCCATGACCTGTGTGAGCAATATATCATTTAGTGACAACTTTGTGCAAAAAAATAAATAAATAAATAAATAAATTGTCACTTTCCTGCAACTTGTGTCAAAATATAAAATATTCCATGGACTCAACATGCCTCTCAGCAAATAGCTTGGGGTGTCTACTTTCCAAAATGGGGTCATTTGGGGGGGTTTGTGCCATCTGGGCATTTTATGGCCTTCAAAACTGTGATAGGTAGTGAGGAGTAAAATCAAAAATGTACGCCCTTAGAAATCCTGAAGGCAGTGATTGGTTTTCGGGGCCCCGTATGCGGCTAGGCTCCCAAAAAGTCCCACACATGTGGTATCCCCATACTCAGGAGAAGCAGCTAAATGTATTTTGGGGTGCAATTCCACATATGCCCATGGCCTGTGTGAGCAATATATAATTTAGTGACAACTTTTTGTAATTTTTTTTTTTTTTGTCATTATTCAATCACTTGGGACAAAAAAAATGAATATTCAATGGGCTCAACATGCCTCTCAGCAATTTCCTTGGGGTGTTTACTTTCCAAAATGGGGTCACTTGGGGGGGTTTTGTACTGCCCTGCCATTTTAGCACCTCAAGAAACGACATAGGCAGCCATAAATTAAAGGCTGTGTAAATTCCAGAAAATGTACCCTAGTTTGTAGGCGCTATAACTTTTGCGCAAACCAATAAATATACACTTATTGACATTTTTTTTACCAAAGACATGTGGCCAAATACATTTTGGCCTAAATGTATGACTAAAATTGAGTTTATTGGATTTTTTTTAGAACAAAAAGTAGAAAATATCATTTTTTTTCAAAATTTTCAGTCTTTTTCCGTGTATAGCGCAAAAAATAAAAATGGCAGAGGTGATCAAATACCATCAAAAGAAAGCTCTATTTGTGGGAAGAAAAGGACGCAAATTTCGTTTGGGTACAGCATTGCATGACCGCGCAATTAGCAGTTAAAGCGACGCAGTGCCAAATTGGAAAAAGTGCTCTGGTCAGGAAGGGGGTAAATCCTTCCGGGGATGAAGTGGTTAAAAACTCCCTAAAATAAATGTTATACTGATGTTGGCCAAGAATGTTTGTGTCTAATCTGCTTTCCCTGTATAGGTGCAAAATGATTAATTTATTTTTCTTGTTTGACTCCACAGTTTCCTTGCAACCCAGGAATGGCAGACTGTGGCCTCCCACTTTGCCCAGCGGTGGGACTTTCCTAACTGCGGAGGGGCAATTGATGGGAAACACGTCCACATCGTCCCACCACCCAACTCAGGGTCATACTATTATAATTATAAGGGGTTCAATAGTATTGTGATGTTGGCAGTGCTGTTGGCTACTTATGAGTTCCTGTATGTGGACGTGGGAAAGAATGGCCGGATGTCCGATGGTGGAATCATCGCCCAGACGGAGTTCTACAGGCATCTCTAGAATGGCAGCTTGGACTTGCCACCTCCAGAAGACAATGTGGAAGGACTCCCATTTGTCTTCGTTGCTGATGAAGCATTTGCGCTGGGGGACCAACTTATGCGGCCATTCCCGATGAGGACCCTCACCCCGAACCAAAGGGTTTTTAATGACCGGCTGGCCAGAAGAGCCAGAAGAGTGGTGGAGAACACATTTGGAATCATGGCCAGCCGGTTCTGCCTATTTCTTACCACCATACACATGGCAGAGTATAAACTGAATCATATCATCCTGGCATGCTGTGTTCTCCACAACTTTTTAAGGTGAAATTCTGCCAACTATGCTGCCTCAGTGGGGCCTGAGGCCGGAATTCAAGTAAATGAACCAACTCTGATGGTGCTTGAAAGTGGCCGCCCTGGCTTGCCCCCCCTGAGTGCCCTTGAGGTCCGTCTTAGATACCTTGATTACTTTGCAGGTAGGGGGGCCATCAATATGCCAGACAATGTCTGATACATTTTGAAAATAAAAAAATCATTTAAACAACTAAAATCTTTGGTGACATTTACTGCTTGTGTTTCTTTTAGCTGACCCTGACAGAAATGTGGGGAGTCCTGAAAATGTCGTGATTGTGTAACCTTAAAAAGCCTTGTTGGGTGTTATTTACTAAAGGAAAATACACTTGAGCCTGCACTGAAACTGCACTTGTAGTGCAAAGTGGATTTGCCCTTAGGAAATAACCCCCATTGTCACTGAAAACACCAATTTTACCTTAACAAAATTTTAGGAGCATTGGAACAATAATCCACACATTCTTGAGTATCAATCGTTTTAATACCAGCACTAGGGATGAGCCGAACACCCCCCTGTTTGGTTCGCACCAGAACATGCGAACAGGAAAAAAGTTAGCTCGAACACGCGAACACCGTTAAAGTCTATGAGACACGAACATGAATAATCAAAAGTGCTAATTTTAAAGGCTTATATGCAAGTTATTGTCATAAAAAGTGTTTGGGGACCCGGGTCCTGCAGGTCTGGTATGGATTTTAAGGGGAAAAAAAAAAAAAACGGCGTGGGGTCCCCCCAAAAATCCATACCAGACCCTTATCCGAGCACGCAACCTGGCAGGCCTGCAGGAAAAGAGGGCCTCATCCCCACAACCCTGGCCGGTGGTTGTGGGGGTCTGCGGGCGGGGGGCTTATCGGAATCTGGAAGCCCCCTTTAACAAGGGGACCCCCAGATCCCGGCCCCGCCTGTGTGAAATGGTAAGGGGGTACTTACCCCTACCATTTCACTAAAAAACTGTCAAAAATGTTAAAAATGACAAGAGACAGTTTTTGACAATTCCTTTATTTAAATGCTTCTTCTTTCTTCTATCTTCCTTCATCTTCTTCTTCTTCTGGTTCTTCTGGCTCTTCTGGTTCTTCCTCCGACGTTCTCGTCCAGCATCTCCTCCGCGGCGTCTTCTATCTTCTTCTCCTCGGGCCGCTCCGCACCCATGGCATGGGGGGAGGCTCCTGCTCTTCTCTTCATCTTCTTCTTCATCCTCTTCTCTTCTTCCTTCTTCTCTTCTCTTCTTCATTTTCTTCTCCGGGCCGCTCCACACCCATGCTGGCATGGAGGGAGGCTCCCGCTGTGTGACGGCGTCTCCTCGTCTGACGGTTCTTAAATAACGGGGGGCAGGGCCACCCGGTGACCCGCCCCCTCTGACGCACGGTGACTTGACGGGACTTCCCTGTGACGTCACGGAGAATGCCACAGGGAAGTCCCGTCATGTCCCGTGCGTCAGAGGGGGCGGGGTCACTGGGTGGCCCCCCGTTATTTAAGAACCGTCAGACGAGGAGACGCCGTCACACAGCGGGAGCCTACCTCCATGCCAGCATGGATGCGGAGCGGCCCAGAGAAGAAAATGAAGAAGAGAAGAAGGAAGAAGAGAAGAGGATGAAGAAGAAGATGAAGAGAAGAGCGGGAGCCTCCCCCTATGCCATGGGTGTGGAGCGGCCCGAGGAGAAGAAGATAGAAGATGCCGCGGAGGAGATGCTGGACGAGAACGCCAGAGGAAGAACCAGAAGAGCCAGAAGAACCAGAAGAAAATGAAGGAAGATAGAAGAAAGAAGAAGCATTTAAATAAAGGAATTGTCAAAAACTGTCTCTTGTCATTTTTAACATTTTTGACAGTTTTTTAGTGAAATGGTAGGGGTAAGTACCCCCTTACCATTTCACACAGGGGGGAGCCGGGATCTGGGGGTTCCCTTGTTAAAGGGGGCTTCCAGATTCCGATAAGCCCCCCGCCCGCAGACCCCCACAACCACCGGCCAGGGTTGTGGGGATGAGGCCCTTGTCCTCATCAACATGGGGACAAGGTGTTTTGGGGGGCTACCCCAAAGCACCCTCCCAATGTTGAGGGCATGTGGCCTTGTATGGTTCAGGAGGGGGGGGCCGCACTCTCATCCCCCCCTCTTTTCCTGTGGCCTGCCAGGTTGCATGCTCGGATAAGGGTCTGGTATGGATTTTTGGGGGGACCCCACGCCGTTTTATTTTTTTTTTTGGCGCGGGGTTCCCCTTAAAATGCATACCAGACCTGAAGGGTCTGGTATGGAATCTGGGGGGAACCCCACGTCATTTTTTTTTTAATTTTGGCAGGGTTCCCCTTAATATCCATATCAGACCTGAAGGGCCTGGTATGGAATTTAGGGGGACTCCCACGTCATTTTTTTTTTAAATTTTGGTTCGGGGTTTTCCTGTGGGGAATTCCCATGCCGTTTTTATCAATTAACTTCTATGTGTATTGTCGGCAATGCAATAGCCGCGGGTAGTTTTAAATGCGTTTTTTCCTTCGAAATGTCATTTTGCTGTCAGACTGTTCTAAACACAGGAAACATGCGCCCCTTTACAGGCGTACTATAGACACCCCCCAGGTACGAAATTTAAAGGGATATTACACCTTTATTGTTTGACTTTAAGCATTATTAAAATCACTGCTCCTGAAAAAACGTCCGTTTCTAAAACTTTTTTTTGCATTGATCCATGTCCCCTGGGGCAGGACCCGGGTCCCCAAACACTTTTTATGACAATAACTTGCATATAAGCCTTTAAAATTAGCACTTTTGATTTTTCCCATAGACTTTTAAAGGGTGTTCTGCGGCATTCGAATTTGCCGAGAACACCCCAAATTGTTCGCTGTTCGGCGAACTTGCGAACAGCCAATGTTCGAGTCCAACATGAGTTCGACTCGAACTCGAAGCTCATCCCTAACCAGCACAATCACATGTGCATTTCTAAAAGGTTTTTAAAACAAACCAACATGTTTGTTGTATAACAATTTTTTTCGGTCACATTAATAAATATTGAAATGTCCATTTTAGGTAAAACAGGCATGTTTCAAACCAACAAGAAATACACAAATCTGGAACTTACGAAGTTCAACTTTTGTAGACATTAAAGGCAATATCAGACATGAGTATTTATAAACTCTGTTTGATATTGTGTTCAGATGGGGTGAAGTCACCCCTGGAAAAGCCAAATTTTGAAGATGCACACAAATTGCCAAATGTCAACATGTGCTACCTGCAATCACGGGGGATCAAGGGACGTGTTTTGTGGGTGCAACCCCTTCCTCTCAGCTACTTTATTATTGAGGAAGAGGTTGCATCCCCAAAACGCCTACATTGATCTCCCGTGATGGCAGATAGCACATGTTGACACACTGTGTGCATCTTCAAAATTTGGCTTTTCTATAAAATGGCAAAAAATGTTAAAAATTTTTACTTTACAAATACCACAAAAAAGGAAGGGATTTGGCGGTGTTTTAAACTCTCCCTAAAACATCAATGATGTTCTTCATTTTGTTTTTAACATCGTTGATGTTTTTCTGGATGTTTTACAAGTCCCTAATACACCCCATAATCTCCCCGATCAGGATCTGTGCACATTCACTGGTGAAATGACCTGGATCCACAACATTACGATCACCTAAAAATAGAGAAACAAAAACACACCATGTATTATAAATATGCTGGCATCCATCTCTTACCTGAGCCTGTGGTCGCAGACATTCACCTGTTGTGGTGACTATTTCCACCACGTCTCCTTCCTCCTCCTCCTCCTCCTCTGCTTGGCTTTGGGGGATTTCACCTTCTTCATGAAGTGGGGGGGGTCTGTTGTCTCTTCTGCTGAGTGGTGTACTCCGAGTCTTTTCTCCCCTATGTAAAAAAAAAAATAGGTATACTTAGCACACAGATATTTGATGACAGAAAGAGGAATATGAAACATTGCTTAGAAGTGGGGTACAATTGTCTATTTTGGCAGAGTTCCAAGATGAAGAAATATTTTTTTCCTTTGTCAAGCTTGAATACTTACCTGTTTTGTACAAGCTTCACAGATGGAGTCACCCCTATAGTATACACTGGAGCACCTGTGTGGGACCCCCTAATAAAAAGGGTGTTCTGGTGTCCCCCACTAGTGCTCCAGTGTCCAGATGTGTAAACAGCTACTGATTGTCCTCTCCTTACACAGAATCTAGTTTGCATTACATTCTAGTTACAAACCCATCTAGACTCCAAAATTATTTTAAGAGAAGTAGGCTAGAAAAAATTTATTCAAATGCATATGGCCAAAACAATGGTGTTTTCAATGCCGAACGAACAATGTGCCCATGAACATGAAAGTTGCCATTTTAAACTGTACAGTAAAGAAAAGCACATGGAGCAGCACGAACGTAATTAAAATAAAGAATTGGAACTACTTACTTTTTTGCAGCACTCTCCTGATCCTTCTGTACTGATCGTGCTCCCTTAATTTGAGGTCCGACCACCACTTCCTGAGCTGATCCTTGGATCGTCGTACCCCGAAATTCTTCTGCAGACTTTTGACTACTTTTGCCTGATCTTGGCCTTTCTGACATTGGGGTTGGGGTAAGGTCCATACTTCCCGTCATAGTCGGCCCTCTTCATTATGTCGACCATCTCCAACATCTCCCCAAAGGACATATTTGAGGCCTTAAATCGTCTCTTCCGGGATTGGGACATTTCTGGCTCCGGGCTTTCCTCCTCCTCCTCCTTGTTGCTGTAATTAGCACGCACCTGCCGTGTCTCCGCCATGTGCTCTTCCCCAACTGCGCCAAACAAGAAGGGGTGGGGAATAGACTAGAAAGAACGTCAGGGGCGGGCGGAGTTTCACGCATGCGCAGTATATATAAAGCGTAACATGCGTGCGTAGTACGTACTATCTGTGAGCGGAGGAAGGAGTATCGGAGGCGCCGATCGTGATAACGAAGGTAAGATCTAAACTTGGGCCTATACTGCTTCTAGATTGAGGCCTATATTGTAACAAGATTAGGAGAGTTTCACCTGACATTAGGGTTTGTCTTGTGTTGTGTCTTTATATGTCTTTATATGGTAAACGTTCCGCGCTACCCCAGTAGCAATTAAAAAACACAGCCGACGCCGAAGCCGATCAGCTGAGAGTGTGGTGACGTCAGGAGGCTCCTCTCCCAGTCGATGCCTGTTTAGGAGAAATGTATGTTGGGTGGAGCCAGAGGACCTGACGTCACCACACTCTCAGCTGATCGGCTTTGGCGTCAGCTGTGTTTTTTAATTGATATGGTGTTTTACCCTGCCAATGCTTTGATGTCAGTTGTCCATTCATGGATTAAAGCATTTTAAACTACTGAACAATGAAGTGCCTCTTTTTCTTTTAAAATATACTATTTCCTGATACGAGTAGTCTTGCTGGAGCAGCTAATGGAGGAGAGTGTTCCGGATTGCCGCCTCTGAAATTTCAACTACCAGGCGTGGAGGGAAGTCTGTCTCTACTCAAAGACTAGCTGTTCCTGACCCTGAGAGGAGTTTGTTCAGGCTTGCATGATCTCTGTGGTGGGGATCCATCAAATCTGGTAAGCAGCCCCCTTTTCCTATTTCTGCACTGTCTTAGAAGATCCATAGAAGATTTACTGAAGATTTAAAGAGGAATCATGCCTCCGGTTTATGATACCATCATTTTCCATATGAACTATAATTTTTTCATTTATTTATATTCACATTATTATTTGAGTAGCGCACTGAACTTTTTTCTTTATATTGTGTTGTGTCTTGCAGATAAAATGGATGGCTTCAATGACCACAACTTCCTCCCCCTGTTCATAGACAAGTATAGGGAGCTGCCCTGTCTGTGGCAGGTCAAACACCCCCAATACAACAAAAAAACAAAAGAGGCAGGCAGTGCTGAAGAAACTGTTGGAGTTGGTGAAGCCGGTGGTCCCAACAGCAACCATCCCCTATTTAAAAGCCAAAATTGGTGGCCTGAGGAGCACTTATCTTAGGGAGCGCAAGAAGGTCACAAATTCCCAGAGATCCGCAGCAGATGACGTTTATGTCCCCAGGCTGTGGTACTATGAGAGACTGCAATTTCTGTCAGACCAGACTGGAGTCAGGGAATCCCTCTCAACCATTCCTTCCACTCTTCCTTCCACCCCAGCTGAGGCTTCCGATGTCCAACCTGGGACTTCCAGCTAAGAAGAAGTGGAGGAGCCCAGCTGGAGTCAGGTATAGCATTGTTCTACAGATTTCTGGTCAATAAATAAATTATGTTTACTAGATGTTATTATTGATCACTAATTGCTGATTTAATAAAGTGTTTTACATATCAATAGACAGTAGTGGGCAAAAATAATTGGGACAAGAATGAAAAATGCTGGGCTCAGAATGATCTTCATTTATATTTGTTAACATTCAATTTGCAACAGTCATGAGGTGAAAATTGTGTGTGATTGATGAATAAAATACTAAAACTATGTCCCTTTTTCATACACAGGAAGACCTCAGCCAGGACGAGGCTCTGGAATGTGGCACACAGGAGAAGGCTGTGGAATGTGGCAGCCAGGAGGAGGCGGGGGTTAGTGGCAGCCAGGAGAAGGCAGGGTAAGTGGCAGCCAGGAGAAGGCCGGGCCCAGTAGGAGCCTGACAGAATCGCAGGTTCCTCCCCTCCGCCTTCCAACCAAAAGACCCAGGAAGGGGAGTAACGTGCAGGATTCAGCACTCAGGCTGATTCAGAAGGCTTCTGCGTCCCTCAGGGCCTTCCCTACTCCTGAAGAGGCCTTTGCCTGCATGGCTGCCACAAAACTGCAGGGCATGCAGGAGGGTCAATGCCTCATGTGTGAGGACCTTCTTTACAAAACACTAATGCCCCGTACACACGGTCGGATTTTCCGATGGAAAATATCCGATCGGAGCGTGTTGTCGGAAATTCCGACCATGTGTGGGCTCCATCGGACATTTTCCATCGGATTTTCCGACACACAAAGTTGGACAGCAGGAGATAAAATTTTCCGTCAACAAAATCCGATCGCATCAATTCCGACCGTGTGTGGCCTGTTCCGACGCACAAAGTGCCACGCATGCTCAGAAGAAATTCCGACACAGAACAGCTCGTTCTGGTAAACTTAGCGTTCGCAATGGATACAGCACTTTCATCATGCTGCAATGTTAAAAATGGTTTAATACAGCGCACTCTCTTCTTCTTTATAATGTGACAAGAATTAAGTAGTTTTGCTGCTCATATTCACACACACTTCTCACAAACTTATTTCTTTGCTATTTATCGTGATTCCCTAAATATATTTTGATTTCTCACATATGACAACATATTTTTGTATATGTTTTATATATTTTTTGTCTTTAATGTAGATTTTTTTTTGTGTTTTTTTTTTTTTTTGTGATTTTGATTTGTACTCCCGAAAATGTTTGTGTGTGTTTTTGGTGACAAGTTCCCTCAACACCATTGATATGTTGTTCTATTTAATCTGTAGGAGATTGTTTGGTGTTGGTGTCTCTTGTTAATTTCACTTTTTATGTTAGAAATGTACCTGAATCGTCACCAACAAATGGTCCTTTTTGGATGAAAACACACACAGGAGAGTATAATTTACCTAAAAAATTTTTAGTAAGGGCTCACAACTAAACAAAGAGGGAGGCAACGCTGGAGAAACTGCAGAAGTGGGCGAAGCCTTGGACCCCCAGGGCAGACATCAACTATTTTTAAGCAAAATTGGTGGCCTGAGGAGTCCTTATCTAAGGGAGGGCAGTCTGGTCCAGAAGTCCCAGAGATCCGGAAAGCAGCAGATGACATCTGTGTCCCCAGGCTGTGGTTATACAAGAGACTGTCAGACTGTCAGACCAGACTGAACCCAGGGTCATCACTCTCAGGTCTTCTTTCCACGCTTCCTTACACGCTGTGGCTGTGGTGGTGGAGTTGTGGCAGCAGGAGGAGGAGGAGGAGGAGGATCGTCCATCTCAATGACATCCGTCTTGGGTGTTAGTTCCCCACTCACCCCCTTACGTAGGACTTTATAAATAAGGTCCTCAGAGAGCCTGCGTTGGCCCTCCTGCATGCCCTGCAATTTGGTGGCAGCCATGCAGGCAAAGGCCTCTTCAGGAGTTGGTAAGGCTCTGAGGGACGCAGAAGCCTCCTGGATCAGCCTGAACGCTGAATCCTGCACGGGACTCGGAGTGGCCTTCCTGGCTCGTTTATGTGGCAGGCGGAGGGGAGGGACCTGAGACTCAGTCAGGCTGCGACTGGTCCCAGGCTTCTTTTGGCTGACACTTAGCCCCGCCTCCTCCTGGCTGCCACTAATCCCCGCCTCCTCCTGGCTGCCACATTCCACAACCTCCTCCTGGCTGAGGTCTTCCTGTGTATGAAAAAGGGACATAGTTTTAGTTTTTTCTTCATCAATCACACACAATTTTCACCTCCTGACTGTTGCAAATTCAATGTTAACAAATATAACAGACTATCATTCTGAGCCCAGCAGTTTTCATTCTTGTGGCAATTTTGGGTGCCCACTGCTGTCTATTGATATGTAAAACACTTTTTTTAATCAGAAATTAGTGATCAATAGTAACATCTAATAAACATCATTTCTTTATTGACCAGAAATCTGTAGAAGAATGCTATACCTGACTCCAGCTGGGCTCCTCCACCTCTTCCTGGCTGGAAGGCCCAGGTTGGACATCGGAAGCCTCAGCTGGGGTGGAAGGAAGCGTGGAAGGAAGAGTAGAGAGGGATTCCCTGACTTCAGTGTGGTCTGACAGAAATCGCAGTCTCTCATAGTACCACAGTCTGGGGACATAAACGTCATCTGCTGCAGCTCCGGATCTCTGGGAATCTGTGACCTTCTTGCGCTCCCTCAGATAAGTGCTCCTCAGGCCACCAATTTTAGCTTTTAAATAGGGGATGGTTGCTGTGGGGACCACCGGCGTCACCAACTGCAGCAGTTTCTCCAGCGCTGCCTGCCTCTTCTGTTTGTGATTATAGTGGGGGTGTCTGACCTGCCACAGACAGGGCAGTTCCCTGTATTTGTCTATGAACAGGGGGAGGAAATTGTGGTCGTTGAACCCATCCATTTTCTCTGCAAGACACAACACAAGACAAACCCTAATGTCAGGCCAAACTCCCCTAATCTTGTTACAATATAGGCTTCCATTTCGAAGCAGTATAGGCGCAAGTTTAGATCTTACCTTCGTTATCACGATCAGCGTCTCCGATGCTCCTTCCTCCGCTCACAGATCGTACGTAATACGCACGTGTGTTACGCTTTATACACACTGCGCATGCGTATAACTCCGCCCGCCCCTGACGTTCTTTCTAGTCTATTCCCCGCCCCTTTTCGTTCGGCGCAGTGGGGGAAGAGCACATGGCGGATAGGCAGCAGGTGCGTGCTAATTGTAGCAATGAGGAGGAGGAGGAGGAGGAAAGGCCGGAGCCTGAAACGTCCCAATCCAGAAGGAGATTTAAGGACTCAAATATGTCCTTTGGGGAGATGTTGGAAATGGTGGACATCCTGAAGAAGGCTGACTATGACGGAAAGTATGGGCCTTACCCCAACCCCAATATCCGAAAGGCCAAGATCATGGCGAAAGTGGTCAGGAGTCTGCACCGGAATTTCGGGGTACGACGATCGAAAGATCAGCTCAGGAAGTGGTGGTCGGACCTGAAATTACGAGAACATGAGCAGTACAGAAAGATCTGGAGAGTGCTGCAAAAAAGTAAGTAGTTGTGCTGTGTTCCTATTCTTTATGTTTATTACGTTCGTGCTGCTCCATGTGCTTTTAGGAACTGTTGTACACTTTAAAATGGCAACTTTCATGTTCATGGGCACATTATTCGTTCGGATCCAACATTTTTCGTTCCAAATATAAAATACCATTGTTTAGCCCATATGCATTTGGCCACCATTTTGACGCCCTATACTTGTCTTCAAAGAATTGGGTTGTGTAGATGGCTTTGTTACTAGAATGAAATGCAAACTAGATTCTGTGTAAGGAGAGGACACTGAGCAGCTGTTTTCACATCTGGACACTGGAGCACTAGTGTGGGACCCCAGAACACCATTTTTATTAGGGGGGCCACACAGGTGCTCCAGTGTATACTATAGGGGGGGCTACATCTGTGAAGCTTGTACCAAACAGGTAAAGTATTGCAGCTTGACAAAGGACACTAAAAAAACTACATCTTGGAACTCAGCTAAAATTAACAATTGTACCCCACTTCCAAACAATGTTTCCTATTTCTAGTTCTGCCATCAAATATCTGTGTGCTAAGTATACCATTTTTGTTTGACATAAGGGAGAAAAGACTCGGAGGACACCCCTCATCCGAGGAGACCAGAGCCCCCCCCTCTGGAAGAAGGGGAAATCCCCCCAACACAAGCTGAGCAGGAGGAAGAAGAAGATGTGGTGGAACTAGTCACCACAACAGGTAAGTGTCTGCAACCACAGGCTCAGATAAGAGATGGATGGCGGCATTTTTTTTAAACCAAATTTATTTTGGGGTTCCTCTCTTTTTAGTTGATCGTGAGGGTGTGGATCCAGATCCTTTCACATCCGAAAGTGCCCAGATCCTGATCGGGGAGATCATGGGGTGTAATTTACAATTGGAAAACATCAAGCAAAACATCAATGATGTTATTCCAAAATATAAAAACATCATTGATGTTTTGGGGCGAGTTTAAAACCCCTCCAAATCACTTTCTTCTTTTGTGTGCTACAATGTGCAAAATGTTTTTGTGATTTTTCCAAAAGAAAAAATTTGGAGGATGCACACAGTGTGTCAACATGTGCTATCTGCCATCACGGGAGATCAATGGACGCGTTTTGGGGGTGCAACCCCTTCCTCAATAATAAAGTAGCGGTGAGGAAGGGCTTGCTCCCCCAAAACACATCCCTTGATCCCCCGTGATAGCAGATAGCACATGTTGACATTGGGAAATTGGTGTGCATCTTCCAAATTTGGCTTTTCCAGGGGTGATTTCCCCCCATCTGAACGCAATATCAAACACAGTTCCTAAATACTGATGTCTAATATTGCCTTCAAATTTGACCAAATGTGACGTTTGTAAGTTCAAGATTTGTGTCTTTTCTTGTTGGTTTTACACAGGCCTGTTTTCTAAAAAATGGACATTTTGATTTTGGATAATGCCACCACAAAAATTGTTATACAACAAACATGTTGGTTTGTTTGAAAAACCTTTGGTAAATGCACATGTGATTGTGCAGGTATTAAAAAGATTGTTAATCAAGAATGTGTGGATTATTGTCTCAACGCTACAACACTTTTGTGGTGATGTAATTGCTGCTTTCTGTGAAAATGGGGGCTATTTCCTAAGGGCAAATCCACTTTGCACTACAAGTGCTGTTTCAGTGCAGTTGCAACTGCACTTGTAGTGAAATGTGTTTTTGCATTTAGGAAATAGCCAACAGTGCTTTGTATAAGGTTACACAATCACGACATTTTCTGGACTCAACACATTTATGACAGGGTCAGCTAAAACAAACACAAGCAGTAAATGTCCACCAAGAATTTTTTTGTTTTTTTATTAGAAAAAGGCTTCACATATTGTCTGGCATATTGATAGCCCCCCTACCCGCAAAGAACTCCAGGTAGCGTAACCGGACATCACGGGCACTCAGGGAGGGCAGGCCAGGACGGCCACTTTCAAGCGCCGTCAGTGTGGTTTGATGCAGGATTCCGGCCTCAGGCCCAACTGAGCCAGCATAGTTGGCCGAATGTTTCCTTAAAAAGTTATGGAGAACACAGCACGCCAGTATAATATGGTTCAGTTTATACTCCGCCATATGGATGGGTGTCAGAAATAGTCGGAACCGGCTGGCCAGGATTCCAAATGTGTTCTCCACCACTCTTCGGGCTCTGGCCAGCCGGTAATTAAAAACCCTCTGTTACGGGGTGAGGGTCCTCATCGGGAATGGCCGCATCAGGTGGTCCCCCAGCGCAAATGCTTCATCAGCAACGAACACAAATGGGAGTCCTTCAACATTGTCCTCTGGAGCTGGCAAGTCCAAGCTGCCATTCTGGAGATGCCTGTAGAACTCCGTCTGGGCGATGACTCCACCATCGGACATTCGGCCATTCTTCCCCACGTCCACATACAAGAAGTCGTAATTAGCCGACACCACCGCCAACATCACTATACTATTAAACCCCTTGTAATTATAATAGTACGACCCCGAGTTGGGTGGTGGGACGATGTGGACGTGTTTCCCATCAATTGCCCCTCCGCAGTTAGGAAAGTCCCACCGCTGGGCAAAGTGGGAGGCCACAGTCTGCCATTCCTGTGGTGTGGAAGGAAACTGTTGAGGAAAAAACAATAAACATTACTATTTTTACTCTGAAACATGGCAAGCAGATTGGACACAAACATTATGGGGCAACCTCCAGATAGCATTTATTAAGGGGAATTTAACAACACCAAAGTATAAGGTACACCTATCATATTCCCCCTCCCCCCCTCTCATGGGCCATTTCTAACATTATAGGGGGTGTGTGTAAATCTTGGACAGGTAACCCTCTTCACTTCATTGAGAGATGAATGCCTAAATAGGGGGTATTACTTTGAACAGACCCTCCTTAGTTACACTATTGGCAGACCACTGGACAGGTAAGAAGTGTCATAATACAAAGATATAAATACACACTGTACACATTTGAGGACATTTGGACATTCTGCTATTACCTATCAAGATAATAATAGAATACAAAAACTTGAAACAGTACCATTGGAAAGTATACAGGCAGGCCCTTGCACTACACACTACATGCTTTGGGGAATTCATCCATAAATCTGACCAGTAAAGAGGTGGGTATAGTGTGTATGGGTTTGGCAAAGTCAGCAGATAGATGATTGAGGATACATAGAGAATTGGGATCAGCTGACTTAGCAGTTGGGGGAGGGAGGGTTAATAAAAATTATTTGGGGACACCACAAAAAAAAGCCTCTGGCACTCTGCCTGAATTTAAATCAAAAATAACATTTCCAAACATTTTAGGGGGTGTTTGGGGTAAAGCACTACTATGGAGCAGATAAAATACATTGTTAAGTGACTACATGAGGTGAATATAGGGCAGGAGACACCATGCTGGGGAGGTTATTGAAGGGCAAATATGTATGAAGGACCTAAAATAATAATTACATAAATATCCAGCATGCATGAGGAGAAAGGGGACATTCACAGCATATTCCAATCATGGTAATTAGGGAATGAGGAAAGAAATACAAGATATTAGCAAACATTCAATACAATAAAATGTGATATAAAAGGATAAAAATCTTACCTTCATATACTCCTTCTGCAGGACCTGTATGATGGCAGAACAGGTCTCTGGGATAATGATACCCAGAGCCTGGGGGGAGATGCCTGTCGAGAACTTCAAGTCCTGCAGGCTTCTCCCTGTGGCCAAGTACCGCAGAGTAGCGACCAACCTCTGCTCCGGAGTGATGGCTTGCCTCATGCAGGTATCCTGCCTGCTGATATAGAGGGTCAGCGAAGCCAACAAACGGTGAAATACGGGGTCCGTCATCCTGAGAAAGTTCCTGAAATCATCAGGATTATTCTCACGGATCTCACGGAGCAAAGGCATATGACAGAACTGGTCACGCTGCAGCAACCAATTCTTGGTCCATGAACTCCTCCCCACCCTGTTCATGGACTGGACTTGTGTCAAGGTCAGGACCCCAACACCAAGCCCCCGCACAGCACGAACTCTACGAGGAGTACGCATATGAAACATGGCTAGAAAACGGTCGGCTGCTCAGAACGAAGTAACAGAAGGCACTGAAGAACAGCAAGGCCTGTGAAGAGCGACCTGAAAACCAGTAACGAACGAACAAGAATACAATGACTACCTAAAGTCTCGCGGAACTTGCTTGCACGCACTGAAGAGCAGATACAAACCCACAAGCACAAACTGAACGGCAGAAAACGATCTGAAAGCCACGAGTCTGAAAAAGCGAGAATCGTCTCTCACCAAACTTTTACTAACACGAGATTAGCAAAAGGAGCCCAAAGGGTGCCGCGCTTGGTTCTGAACCGGCCTTTTCTAGTCTCGTCGTACGTGGTGTACGTGACCGCGTGGTTGGCTATCGGAAATTCCGACAACTTTGTGCGACCGTGTGTAGACAAAATAAGTTTGAGCCAACATCCGTCGGAAAAAATCCTAGGATTTTGTTGTCGGAATATCCGAACAAAGTCCGACCGTGTGTACGCCCTATAACTAAGGGGGTGAGGGGCGAAATCACACACAAAACCCACCTGTGTGAGTTGGACCATCCTCCTCCTCCTCCTCCTGCCACAACTCCACCACCACAGACACAGCGTGGAAGGAAGCGTGGAAGGAAGACCAGAGAGTGATGACCTGGGTTCAGTCTGATCTGACAAAAGATGCAGCCTCTTGTATGACCACAGGCTGGGGACATACATGTCATCGGCTGCTGTTCAGGATTCTCTTGAACTTCTGGACCAGACTGCACTCCCTTAGATATGTACTCCTCAGGCCACCAATTTTGCAGTAAAATAATTGATGTGTGGCCTGGGGGCCAAAGGCTTCGCCAATTTCTGCTGTTTCTCCAGCGTTGCCTCCCTCTTTGTTTGGTTCTGATCCCTTAATAAAGGATTTTGTGTTTCAATTATAATTGCCTATGTGTGTTTTCCATCAAAAAGGACAGTTTGTTTGTGAGGAGGCAGGTACATTTCAAAAATACAATGTGAAATTAACAAGAGACACCAACACCAAGCAACCTCCTTGAGATTAAATAATACAAGATAATAATGGTGTGGTGGTAACTTGACACACAAAACACACCCAAAAATATTCAGGATGCAAAATCAAAAAATAAAAAAAATTAAAAACACGATCAGGCTTGAAAACAATACAAAGCAAAAAAAAAAAATATATCTTTTTTGTCAGATGAGACAAATCAAAATATATTGTTGAAATCACGATAAATAATAAAGAAAGACGTTTGTGAGAAGTCTGTGTGAATATCAGCAGCAAAACTACTTCATTCTTCTACCATTATAAAGAAGAACAGAGTGCGCTGTATTAAACAATTTTAAACATTGCAGCCTGATGAAAGTGCTATATCCATTCCGAACGCTAATTTTACAAGACCGAGCTGTTCCGTCTCGGAATTTCTTCTGAGCATGTGTGGCACTTTGTGCGTCAGAATTGTCCACACACGGTCGAAATTGACGCGATCGGATTTTGTTGTCGGAAAATGTTATTGTCTGGTCTCAAACTTTGTGTGTCGGAATATCCGATGGAAAATGTCCAATGGAGCCCACACACGGTCGGAATTTCCGACAACACGCTCCGATCGCACATTTTCCATCGGAAAATCCGAAGGTGTGTACAGGGCATAAGAGTTTGTGGGGGACTGTATCAAATGCTTTTGCAAACTCTAGATACACCAAATCCACCGGCTTACATTTGTCCTGATGGCAGCTCACTTCTGTAGAATGTTAACAAGTTGGTTTGACAAGAACGACCTTTCGTAAACCCATGCTGATTACTACTAGAGATGGGCTTTATGTTCGGGTGGAACATGAGTTCGACTCGAACATTGGCTGTTCGCCAGTTCGCCGAACAGCGAACAATTTGGGGTGTTCGCGGCAAATTCGAAAGCCGCGGAACACCCTTTAAAAGTTTATGGGAGAAATCAAAAGTGCTCATTTTAAAGGCTTATATGCATGGTATTGTCATAAAAAGCGTTTGGGGACCTGGGTCCTGCCCCAGGGGACATGTATCAATGCAAAAAGAAGTTTTAAAAACGGATGTTTTTTCGGGAGCAGTAATTTTAAAAATGCTTAAAGTGAAACAATAAAAGTGTAATATTCCTTTAAATTTCGTACCTGGGGGGTGTCTACAGTATGCCCGTAAAGGGGCGCATGTTTCCTGTGTTTACAACAGTCTGACAGCAAAATGACATTTCAAAGGAAAAAAAATCATTTTAAACTACTTGCGGCTATTAATGAATTGTCGGTCCGACAATACACATAAAAGTTCATTGATAAAAACGGCATGGGATTTCCCCACAGGGGAACCCCGAACCAAAATTTTAAAAAAAATGTCGTGGGGGTCCCCCTAAATTCCAAACTAGGCCCTTCAGGTCTGGTATGGATATTAAGGGGAACCCCGCGCCAAATTAAAAAAAAAAAGGCATGGGGGTCCCCCTCAAAATCCATACCAGACCCTTGAGGTCTGGTATGGTTTTTAAGGGGAAACCCGCGCGAAAATTTTAAAAAAATGGCGTGGGGGCCCCCCCAAAAATCCATACCAGACCCTTATCCGAGCACGCAACCTGGCAGGCTGCAGGAAAAGAGTAGAGGACAAGAGAGTGCCCCCCTCCTGAACCGTACCAGGCCATATGCCCTCAATATTGGGAGGGTGCTTTGGGGTTCCCCCCAAAGCACCTTGTCCCCATGTTGTTGAGGACACGGGCCTCATTCCCACAACCTTTGCCCGGTGGTTGTGGGGGCCTGTGGGTGGGGGGCTTATCGGAATCTGGAAGCCCCCTTTAACAAGGGGAACCCCAGATCCTGGCCCCCCGTGTGAAATGGTAAGGGGGTACAAACGTTCCCCTACCATTTCACAAAAAAAGTGTCAAAAATGTTAAAAATTACAAAAGACAGTTTTTGACAATTCCTTTATTTAAATGCTTCTTCTTTCCATCTTCTCTCTTCTATCTTATTTCTTCTATCTTCCTTCGGTTTCTTCCTCCATTGTCTAATTCCTCTGGTTCTTCCTCCGATCCTCTGCTTCTTGCTCCGGTGTTCTCGTCCGGCATCTTCCTCCACTGCGTCTTCTTCCCTTCTTCTTTCTCGGGCCGCTCCGCATCAATGATGGGAGGCTCCCGCTGTGTGACGCTTCTCGTCTTCTGATGGTTCTTAAATAACGGAGGGCAGGGCCACCCGGTGACCCCGCCCCCCCTCTGACGCACAGGGACTTGACGGGGACTTCCCTGTGGCTTAGTTAATGGGTGATCTCGCCCCCTCTGACGTCACAGGGAAAGCCTCAGGCCTGCGATGTGTTACTAAAAATACAGTCATGATTGTTATACCCATCCTTTTCCTGTGTGAACACTGAGGAGAGGAAAACATTAAGTACAGTTGCCTTCTCCTTGTCGTCTGTAACCATCTTCCCTTCATACCATTGCAGGGCGGAAGTGGCATCAAAGTGTCACTTCCACCTATAGCTCTTAAAGGGAAATTAGTTTTTAATTATTTTTTCAAACAAATTTAAACATTTTTTTTTTTATTGCATTTTAGTGTAAATATGAGATCTGAGGTCTTTTTGACCCCAGATCTCATATTTAAGATGCCCTGTCATGCTTTTTTTCTATTACATTCCTTGTAATAGGAATAAATGTGACACTTTTTTTTTTTTTTAAAGAACAGTGTTAAAATAAAAAGTAAAATAGTAATAATAAAAAATCATTTTTTTTTAACACACCCCATCCCGCCGAGCTCGCGTGCATAAGCGAACGCATACGTGAATAGTGCCTGCATATGAAAACGGTGTTCAAACCACATATGTGAGGTATCACCGTGATCGTTAGAGTGAGAGCAATAATTCTAGCACTAGACCTCCTCTGTAACTCAAAACATGCAACCTGTAGAATTTTTTAAACATCACCCATGGAGATTTTTAAGGGTAAAAGTTTGTCGCCATTCCACCAGTGGGCGAAATTTTGAAGCATGACATGTTGGGTATCAATTTACTCAGCGTAACATTATCTTTCACAAATTAAAAAAACAATGGCTAACTTTACTGTTGTCTTATTTTTTAATTCAAAAAATTGTATTTTTTCCAAAAAAGAGCGCACTTGTAAGACTGCTGCGCAAATACAGTGTGACAGAAAGTATTGCAATGACCACCATTTTATTCTCTAGGGTGTTAGAAAAAATATATATCATGTTTGGGAGTTCTAAGTAATTTTCTAGCCAAAAAAAAACTGTTTTTAACTTGTAAACATTAAATTTCAAAACGTGGCTCGGGGCTGAAGTGGTTAAAACATTTAATGGGATTTTTTGTACTCTTTCATGTGTCTCTCATGGTCTTTTTTAGCTTCCCTGATTGTGTTCTTATACTTCTTCTTTTTTAAGGGGTATGTACCCTAACAATAAACTTCTTATTTGCAGCTATTGGTGTGTTAAATGGTGTGCTAAATATAAAATTGAAAGTGTTTTGTTTGATCTGTTTAATAAGTGTTAAAAAATACCTTTTCATCCTCCCAGAAATCCTGTCTCTTTGCTTGTGCTAAATTCTTAAAAATTCTTAAAAAGTTACATTGTTTTCAGTTATTTCTGAGGATTACACAACCACTGTAGTCCTATTCTGTTTTTGCTGTCCTGTAGTGCAAATGTACAATGAGTAAGGTTTACCATCCTGGGACAAGTTATTGGCAGAATTACTAGGTTAAAAGGGAAATTCATGTTAAAAAAACACCCAGCCACCACATCTAAGTCACGATAAGCTGCAATGTATTTCATTTTTGATTACCTGTTTAGATGCAGTTTAATGCTTTAAATTGTTTCAATAATTGACAATTTTACCATTTTGTGTCCCACCCCTGAAATAATAGAAAATAAGAAAATGTTTAAAAAAAACTGTGAAAAATAAGTTATTTCTTGTGAAAGTGGTACACATTGTGTATGTGAAATTGGCAAAAGCATAAGTTTAAGACTCGGCTTTTCACTATACTTTGAATCATCCATGAATGTGTAGTGGTAATTAACTATCTATCCCCAAGCAGTACATGACAGGCTAAACCCTTTGTAAAATATCTGATTAGGTTTAATACAGTGTACAGCTCACTATCGATCTAATATGGTGTAGCAGCATGTTAAGAGATGCTTTCTCTTCCACCTTTAGATCTAAGAACATTATCAAAGCCAAGAAGAAAAAGATCAGCTGTGAAATTAGAGACCTGTGTACTGGACTGAAATCCATCATTCTAAGTCAACTTTAAGTCACAATGAGGAGCAAAAATGCATCAATAATTTGTGTTTTTTGACACAGAAAGCAGCAGCAGATACTGATATTGTTTATATCCTTCCTTTTCCAACAGGTTTACTGCAATAAATTGTAATCACAGGTACTGTGCCCACAAACACAATGTTAAACTGGTTTGGCGTGGCAGATGTAGGGATGTGGTATTTTTGCTAATATCTTTTTGTATTTGTTTATTTGTAGCAAGCGGTGGGCTGCAGTCAGTTTATCTGTACCTCAACAGGAGTAAGCTCTAAGCATAAAATGTATTTTCTCTGGCCCTTGTTGTTTGAGCATGCTCCAGTGGAGAGAGGTATTATTTTGTGTTATGGATTTTTGATTTTTTCCTATGGATTTTTGATGGCCTAACCAATTAGCAAGCTTGGGGAACCTAGTGATACATGCTTGGAGAATATTAAATGCTTAGGACACTCCCTTTTCAGTCTTTTCGCTCATTGACTTCTGCCCTGCAAGGATGTCACTGCAGTAGAATTATTTTTCTCCCTCCCAAGGCCTTGTGGTCTAGGGTTTGGAAGAAAGCAGGAATCCACCCTCCTGAGAGATATTTCCGAAGACACTGTTTTTTAAAGCCAAGAGTGTCTGGCATAGATGAAACAAGCTGGAAATGTGGTGAGTTGAGTGACAAGCACACGCAGAAACCATTCCATTTTGCCCTGTCTTAAAATACAAAGATTGAGATATCACAGGGACCTCAAAGCCAAGGAGCCGAAGATCTGTAAAAGTCCAGCCAGCAAAATATGTGTTTCTTAAAGTACATAGAAAGACCTTATGAATAATTCATGGAGAGATTAGAGCCTAGTCTGATGTTTGAGACCATCAATTATTTGGGAATATCCTGATCCACACATCACCCTTCTTCCCATATCACTATGTCTTTTAATTAGAAAGCTTTCCAAAGGTTATAATTCAGTACTGTAGACACAGTCAGTAATCAAGTATAAAATTAACCAATACAAGATCATCTGATAAAAAGCCAAATTCAATAGGTATGGGATAATGAAAATTTGCCAGCAGATATAGTACCTTAACCAATAACACTATTCTAGTGCTACACAACTCATTGGTAGTTATAGTTGTCTGTTCTTGGGGATCCTATTTTGTGCAGTAGGCCTTTTCTTTAGCTGTTTGTCGCAGGTGTCCACCCTTTTTACACCCTTAAGAGCAAAGAACCACAGCTGATTTTGAATGTGCCTGGGATCCTATTGCCACGTAAAAGTGCTTAGGACACTGATGATGTAGTGGTTGGTCAGCTGAAGATCGATATTTCAGCAAAAATGAAAAACGTGATTTGCTGATATATGTTTTTACATGTTTTTGCTGATATCTGTTTATTATTTTGGTGTCCAAATAATAGTGAGTGCAGTTGTCTCAGTATTATTTTTTTGAGAGTTTGAGCACTTTGAGTGCAGTATTTTGGTTTAGAAGATCAATATTTATTGAAAAGTCATTAACAAAAGCGCTATACAAGTTTGGAATAATAATTTAAAAATGAGAAAATGTGTCCTATTTAATGAAACAGTTGTGTCTCAAAACACTGAGGAACAAAGCGAATATTTTAAAAACCGTCTCGGCATCCCGTTGGCCAAATGCTATGAAAAGAGAATTAGCCACATGTGGTTATTGAAGAATTTTTCAGAACTCACTAAAATGTGTTTACTGTTCCATTCAAATAGCTAATATTAATCCCTCACATAATGAAATGCACAGTTATGTTGCATAAAATCTTTAGCAGTTATAATGTAAAATGCACTTTCTTCCTTGGCATATAATGTTTTTACTTGTGTATGAAACCCAGTTTGCTAAGCCCTACAAAACAATGATTATGAAATGGCACTGACTAAAGTGTTGAGAAGACAATGATTTCAAATGAATTTTGCTATTTTAAAGTCTGACTCCAACTAAAACTTTTAATTTTCTTTTGGATAGCTGTGGGAAGGGTTAGAGCTATTGTTAAAACAGTAGGTGACAGAAAATCTCCTTAAAGCGGGGTTCCACCCAAATTTTGAACAATATCTGTATGTATTCTCTTCCTTGCCTAGATGCTGACATGCCGTTTAAAAAAATTTAAATCGCCGTAATTACCTTTTATTTTTCTATTCTTCTTTGCACTTCCTGGTTCTCCTCCCGTGGGAGTAGGCGTGTTTCTAGCCTCTCCCAGACTCCTGGGAGCTAGTCTCAGGCTTCCCAGGATGCCACTGAGCATGTGCGGGAACGAGCGGTGAATGCTGGGAGCACAGCATTCACCACATCCAGGAAATAAATGCTTGTGGGCTTCAAATGCCCACAATGAAGATGGAAACAGCCTGCAGTGAATAATATAAGTTATTCTTTACGACGAAATCTGACACAGGCGGACATATTACACACAATATGTGAGTATGTAATGCTGAGAAGAAAAGTTTGTGAATGAACTAAAAAAAAAAAACGATAGATAGGTGGACCCCCGCTTTAATGGGGACACAAATAAATATACAACCACATTTTTTAGTAGAGTGTGCTTATGAACTTCTGCATTGGTGACAACTATGAGCCCCATTTCTTGTAGGTGTCACTGGGACACACACTCTATATAAGCATTCTTCTATTCTCAGCTGTTCTCATAAGGGGCTAAGGGGCTTTGATAGGTGGGGTAGAGACTAATGATGATGAAGGAGATGTGGCAGCAGCAGCTTAAATGGAGCACAGGCACAGTCCCATGTAAAATGCGGAGACAGCAATATACTGTGGTGGCAGAGGCATAACTAGAACCTTCAGGGCCCCAGGGCAAGAAACCATGAAGGGCCCCCCTGACCCCTCCCCTCCCTCCAAGCCGGGCCCTTTACTCCCATCACGGGACCCTTTATTACAGTCCAGCTGGACCTTTTCACATGTTCTGCAGCCGACCCCTTTCCTGCTGTCTTAGGTAGGGTTGCCACCAATCACAGCTGATCACATGTAAACAGACTTGCAGGTTATCAGCAGTCCTTTCCTCCCACATTGCGTCTGTATGAGGAAAGGAGAGACGTTAACCACTTAAGGACCGAGCCTCTTTTTGAGATTTGTTGTTTACAAGTTAAAAACATGTTTTTTTGCTAGAAAATTGCTTAGAACCCCCAAACATTATACATTTTTTTTCTAACACCCTAGAGAATAAAATGGCGACCATTGCAATACTTTCTGTCACACCGTATTTGCGCAGCAGTCTTACAAGCGCACTTTTATTTAAAAAAAATACACTTTTTTTAATTAAAAAATAAAACAACAGTAAAGTTAGCCCAATTATTTTATATTGTGAAAGATAATGTTACACCGAGTAAATTGATACCCAACATGTCACGCTTCAAAATTGCGCCTGCTCATGGATTGGTGACAAACTTTTACCCTTAAAAATCTCCATGGGCAAAGTTTAAAAATTCTACAGGTTGCATGTTTTGAGTTACAGAGGAGGTTTAGGGCTAGAATTATTGCTCTCACTCTACCGACCGCGGCGATACCTCCCTTGTGTGGTTTGAACACCGTTTCCATATGCGGGCGCTACTCACATATGCGTTCGCTTCTGCGCGCAAGCTCGGCGGGACTGGGCATGTTTAAAAAAAAAATTTTCTTATTTATTTGACCTTTTTTTTTTTTTTTATTAAATCTTTTTATTAAATTTTTTAACAGACAAACAAAAAAAAACACAAGACATCATACACACTGAACCAAAAATTTAATAATATAATTTCAAAATCCAATATATCAAATTATTAATCCAAAAGGAAAGAGAAAGAAAGAGAAAAAATATATACAAATAAAAAAGAAAGAGCAAGAATGTTTTTAAAGTAAACATTAGTTCCTTCTTTTCTCAATGACCCCAAACATTTCTCATATGGGAGCACACCTATTTTGGCCCCCATAGGCATTTGATGCTGTATACGGATTTATTTTACCTTTTATTTTTTATTTTTACACTGTTCTTTAAAAAAAAAAAATTGTGTCACTTTTATTTCTATTACAAGGAATGTAAACATCGCTTGTAATAGAAAAAAACATGACAGGACCTCTTAAATATGAGATCTGGGGTCAAAAAGCCCTCAGATCTCATATTTACACTAAAATTCAATAAAAAAAAATTGCCCTTTAAAAGCTATAGGCGGAAGTGACGTTTTGACGTAGCTTCCGCCCTGCAATGGTAGGGAGATGGGTGGGGGCCATCTTCCCCTCACTCATCTTCATACCCAGCAAGGGATAACATCCGATTGCCTCCGCCACTGCCGACGGCTCCGGTAAAAGGTGGAGGGTGGCGGAGGGCACTGGAGCACGGTGGGAAGGGGGGGCCATCTCGCTGTGAATCCGCCGTAGAGACCACTCTTATCGGAAAGCGGACCACCGACCGAGAAGGATACTGCAGCTAGCTGCTGCCATAACAACGATATTCCTCTTCAAAATTAGGACGTGCGGTGGTCCGTAAGTGGTTAATGGGCAAGACTGTCAGTACATTGTTTATACTGATAATCAGGGCATTGATCATCAGTTCCCTGATTATCAGTGCAGCCCCATCAGTGCCAATCAGTGCAGCCTATCAGTGCCGCTTATCAGTACTCATGAATGATGCCTACCAGTGCCTCCTCACTAGTGCCCATCAGTGCTGTCTCATCAGTGCAGCCTCATCAGTGTACATCAGTAAAGAAGAAAAATTACTTATTTGCTAAATTTTATAACAGAAACTAAGAAAATAGTTTTTTTCAAACATTTTGGTCTTTTTTAATTTGTCAGGCAAAAAAAAACAGTGGTGATTAAACACCAAAATAAAGTTCTATTTGTGTGAAAAAAATAATAAAAATTTCATATGGGTACAGTGTTGCATGATCACGCAATTGTCATTTAAAGTGTGATGACGCTGAAAGCTGAAAATTGGCTTGGGCAGGAAAGGGGTGAAAATGCCCAGTATTTAAGTAGTTAAGGGGGGCTCTGACGTAAGGGGAAATGCTATCGACTCTGGGGTAAAGGGGGACTCTCATATAAGAGGGTCTTTGCTCATCAAAGCCCCCTTTACATCAGAGCCCACAGAGCATTCCTTGCATTTGAGTCCCCCATACTATTAGTTTACTCAGAGGAAGGAGAGAGAGGGGCGGGAGGGGGGTACACTTCCCTTACAGACAGGGTATGGAGGATGAGCTCAATCACCCAAGATTGAGGCTCAGCCATCGGCTGTCTGAACCTTTGATCATTCAGCTGCTGGGCTTCACATCTCCCGTGATGCACATACAGGAGGAAAACGGCGGGAAGAAAAGGAGCAGATCAGCTCTCTCCTCTTCTGTCTGTGCGAGGGAAGGGGGAACTGTCAGTGCAGGCTCTGGGCTGTATGAGAGAGATGCTCTCAGTTCAGAACCCTGCATCCAGCAACCCCTCTGGGCTCCCCCGATAGTGGTAGAATGCCAGAGCCCAGTCGCAAGCGTGACCTTTGTGACCCTGGTAGTTCCACCACTGTGTGGCAGGTTAGGCATGGAGGCACATCTGTGTAGCAGGTTAGGTAGGAAGCAAAGAAACAGCAGTATACTGATCTTCCCAGTGAAGTGCTTTTCAGGTGGAAGGGTCAGAAAATGTCTGACTACTGGATTAGAGGCAGGTTGTGCTCCCAAGTAGAATGCAAAGAAGACAACTTACTACACTGGAATGGATGTGCTTCCATGCCTAGCATGGTCAGTTTGAAATAGGAAAGCAATGGGACTTGAAGGATCACTGGGTATTTCACACAAAGGCAACAATGCAAATAGAGCAGTATCCTTATTAATACATGATAACACAAACACATATCAAAAATATTAAATGTTGGGATAACATACACATTAAGCAATGATTGCATGGTATTTTTCAGAGAGGGTTTGCAGATGGCAGTATTGCCAACCCCCCCAAGTGAAATTTACTGGCAGGACACCAAAATTTACAAACGGCACCAATTTTTTACTGGCCAAAAAAACATGAAATTTACTGACAAAGCTGCATTTTTTTACTGACACTGCGAAAAAGTGCCTAAAATGCCTGTTTTCAGTGCTAAACAGTGCAAATATCAATATTTAAACAATAAACATGTTGCTAGTGCTATTTGCAATGTGTTTAAGTTTAACAAATGTCAACAACCATATTTCTCCATTTACTTTTTTTGGAAAATTCTTTTTATTCCCAATTTTCCTTTTTACAACAATAGCAGAAACCCACAACAATATCCCCCCCCCTCCCTATTGTGCAATGTCCCAAGAATTTACAGGTAGTGAAACACAATTACTTGCCCCTCCAGCATACTCAGATTAATTTAACAATGCTAACATAGGTAGAATCTAGAGCAGCGACCACAATCTTCCGGTTGCTATTAAACCTGTCAAGCCTCTTCATTTAGTGCATTTTCCCTTTATACAACATTTAGTCCCTCCATTATACAATACTCATACAGTATCATCCGAGGAGAGCCAGCATTGCCATATGTTCTCAAATTTTTTTGGACACCCTCTGTTTAAATATGTCGCTTTATATAATGGTAACACTTTATTCACTATGCCTTTCCAGAAGGCCAAAGACGGGGCCTCAGGTTTTTTCCAGTATAAAAGGATGGCTTTGCGTGCATAAAACAGGGTGAGGGAAAGCATGGTTTGTTGTGCCCTCAGCAAAGCTATTTCCTCCAGCAGGCCCAATAAACATACCGAGATCGTCAAGGGAACAGGTATAGAAATCAGTCCCTGTATGGTTTTTGTCACCGCCGTCCAAAACTCCTGTATCAGCTGACACTGCCAAAATACATGGTTAAAATCTGCCCCCGCTGCGGTACAATGCCAGCAGGTTGCATCATCCAGGCCATAAATGCTGGCAAGTCTTGCTGGGATATAGTATACCCTATGGAGTATTTTAAATTGAATATATCGATCACATGCCGATACTAGGACCCGAAATGGGTGGTCCCACATATCGTCCCAGTCATCCCCTTGAAAATTGGGGACTAGTGAGTTCTACTTCTCTCTACATTTATTGAGTGCTGGGGGTCTTTCAGCAAAGAACTCTTTATATGTTTCTGACAGTGTCTTTTGCATGGACTCGTATATTTCTCCATTTACATGGAACAGGAGGGGATCAGAAGCTACGCAGAAATGGTACAGGAGGTCAGAGGCTGCATGGACATGGTACAGAGGGTCAAAGGCTGTGTGGACATGGTACAGGAGGTCAGAGGCTGCGTGTACATGGTACGGGGGGTCAGAGGCTGCGTGGACATGGTACACAGGTCAGAGACTGCATGGACATGGTACAGGGGGTCAGAGGCTGCGTGGACATGGTACAGGGGATCAGAGGCTGTGTGGACATGGTACAGGGGGTCAGAGGCTGCGTGGACATGGTACAGGGGGTCAGAGGCTATGCAGACATGGTAAGGGGGGTCAGAGGCTATGAGGACATGGCACAGGGGGTCAGAGGCTGCTTGGACATGGCACAGAGGGTCAGTGGCTGCGTGGACATGGTACAGGGGGTTAGAGGCTGTGTGGACATGGTACGGGGGGTCAGAGGCTGCCTGGACATGGTACAGGGGGTCAGAGGCTGTGTGGACATGGCACAGGGGGTCAGAGGCTACGTGGACATGGTACAGGGGGTCAGAGGCTACACAGACATGGTACAGGGGGTTAAAGGCTACGCAGACATGGTATGGGGGTCAGAGGCTACGCGGACATTGTACGGGTGGTCAGAGGCTGCGTGGACATGGCACAGGGGGTCAGAGGCTGCTTGGACATGGCACAGGGGGTCAGAGGCTGCGTGGACATGATACAGGGGGTCAGAGGCTGTGTGGAAATGGTACAGGGGTCAGAGGCTGCATGGACCTGGTACACGGGGTCAGAGGCTGTGTGGACATGGTACGGGGGGTCAGAGGCTACGTGGACATGGTACAGGGGATCAGAGGCTGTGTGGACATGGTACGGGGGTCAGAGGCTGCATGGACATGGTACACGGGGTCAGAGGCTGTGTGGACATAGTACGGGGGGTCAGAGGCTGCGTGGACATGGTACACGGGGTCAGAGGCTGTGTGGACCTGGTGCTTTTGTAGAGTTCTTCTATTGAATGGCTAAGCTCTGCTCTAGCTGTGCTCCCTCCTCGGCTAAGGCTGATCAGCACAATTCAAATCAGTTTCTGACTGACTTGGAGTGGAGAGTGGTATCCTTATTAATACATGATAACACAAACACATATCAAAAATATGAAATGTTGGGATAACATACACATTAAGCAATGACTGCATGGTATTTTTCAGAGAGGGTTTGCAGATGGCAGTGTTGCCAACCCCCCGAAGTGAAATTTGCTGGCAGGACACCAACATACAGACAAAAAACATGAAATTTACTGACAAAGCTGCATTTTTTACTGGCACTGCAAAAAAAGTACCTAAAATGCCTGTTTTCGGTGCTAAACAGTGCAAATATCAATATATAAAGGATAAACATGTTGCTAGTGCTATTCCCAATGTGTTTAAGTTAAACAGGGGGGCAGAGGCTGTGTGGAACTGGTACAAGGGGTCAGAGGCTGCGTGGACATGGTACAGGGTGTCACAGGCTATGCAGACATGGTACGGGGGGTCAGAGGCTGTGTGGACATGGTACAGGGGGCCATAGGCTACGTGAACATGGTACAGGGGGTCAGAGGCTATGCAGACATGGTACAGGGGGTCAGAGGCTACGCAGACATTGTACGGGGGTCAGAGGCTACACGGACATGGTACAGGCGGTCAGAGGCTGTGTGGACATGGCACAGGGGGTCAGAGGCTGTTTGGACATGGCACAGGGGGTCAGAGCCTGCTTGGACATGGCACAGGGGGTCAGAGGCTACTTGGACATGGCACAGGGGGTCAGAGGCTGCTTTTGTAGTGTTCTCCTGTTGAACGGCTCAGCTCTGCTCTAGCTGTCCTCCCTCCTCGGCTCAGGCTGATCAGCACAATTCAAATCAGTTTCTGACTGACCTGGAGTGAAGAGTGGATGATCAGTCAGGCCAGCGCAGCGGCGCTCTGTTCAGCACTACCTCCATTCCAGGCAGAAACAGACCGACCGACCTCCTCCTCTGCTGTGACTGCGGCGAGCTGTCAATGAGAATGGAGTGCCTGACATTCAAAAATGGTGCCAGGTGGCACCATCACCACCATCACTTCACTGCATATGCGCCCGCCCTGCAGAGCATGTACGAGGTTTCCCAAGCTCGGCAGGCTTCAGGATGGCGCATGCGCAGCTGCGCTGTCTGCCAGCAGCCATCTTTCTTACAGGCACAGTTGCCCGTAACGGACATTTACGGGAGGCCCGAAAACAGGCTGAAATTGACGGGCTGCCCGTAAATTAACGGACAGTTGGAAACACTGGCAAATGGTGACAGCAGAGGACCATGCCTGTGTAATGTGTGTTGAAAAAGCCTACTTAGGAATCAGCTCCTGTGTAAAAAAGGCTATTCACTTACTGTGAAATACACAGTAAAATGATATACTGTATACAGTACTGGGATGGAGGCACCTGACGGTGCTTCATTTAAAGTCCTAATACCCCTTCAATATACAGTCAAATGATACAATGTTTTATGTCTGACACTGAAAACGTACTTATTCCTTCACAGTGGTCTGATTTCTGAGAGGTTGTCACTAGGACAAAGAAAGGATGGGCTACGTAAGGGCCTTTTAAGCTATCCAGTGCATTACCTACAGTTAAATCCACTTTTGACTAAACAACATGTAGCAACACAAAGGGACAAGCATTCAGCTCTAAAAATTCTTACCATATAATTTAGCAAGACTGTAAATTACTTCCTCTGCCAACATTTATTTTGTGAGCAACATCAATATTATATAACCAGCAGCCACAAACTAACTTGGCATTACTCCAGGAGAAAAAAAAATAATGGATGACAGTTTGAACTTAAACTTCAAAATCTGATTTATGCTGTGTATAGGCATGATCTCAGTGAATGATAGTCTGCAACAGAATGCAGTGTTAATTAGACAGGTGCAGGAAATCCAGGAATGCACATCAACTATGTACAGCAAAAACCTGATGGCTTCCTATAGATAATAATATTGAAAGTGGACTGTTCCCTCATTCATTCTCAAGCCATTTGATGGACATAATACTGTTTGACATTTGTCACATGTAAGCATGTTCAGGTGTAAGTTAATTTTAAGGTTGAATATAAGGTGTAAGGTAATTTTAGAATGATTTTTGCTCTTGCTCCCAAACCATTGTTTAGGCAAATTAGCCATATTTTCTGTTTCTAGATAAATTATGTATGGTTGTATATGACAACCTTAATTACGGTACCATCTCCTCATGGTACAGGAAGAGCTGTCTCTTTTTGTAAAAGATACTTCTCATAATGGTGAAAGGACATGACCATCAATTTATGCATGCCAAACCAACTCTCTTCTCCCCTGCATTATGCTTACTAAGCTATACTAGGCCAGCCTAGGCTTATAAGAAAACAGACACAACTAAAAGCAAAATATTTCCATTTCTATAAGGTTTTGAGAATAGTTTATAATCCTAAATAACTAAAAAATGTAATTAAAAAAAAATATGCTTCCTTTTGAATTCTGTGACCAGGTGTTGTAAATAAGGATGAGCGAATCAGCCTTGGTTCTGTTCATGGTCATTCATCAAACCCATGGTCTGAAAACTGCAAGCTTTAATACAAACCCTATTGAAGTCTATAGGGGCAAATCACGAAAGTAATTTCTGGCCAGTTTTTAGCCTATTAGACAAGGAATTGTCAAGTGGGGGACATTTACCAATGCAAATAAAACATTTTATAAAGTACTGTACAGAAGAAAGAGTGTCTTTCTTATGTGACTACAAGCGTGACACGGAAGAAACACTATTCCTTTCTATTGTACGCTTGGGAGGTGCCCTTAAGGGCATTTTAAACCTTCCCACCTACATCTTATGTTTTTCACCTGCATAAGATGTGCATTGACATGTAGTTTCATAGTGTGATCTGTTGCCCTGTAAGCACATTCCTTTGTAAGCAGTTTTTGTTTGTGTTCAAACATGAGGCATGTCATATGGCACTGCACAGGTTAATGAATGACATCTGTTTGTAGTCTAAGAACAGATACATTCTGTGAAGAAACTATATATCTCACAATCCCTAGATCTCTCAGTCTAGTGTTCTGCAGGTGAAATAACCATAATTAGATCTGACACAGCCACAAGCAGGCTGTCACGTACCTGAAGGGAGACTGAAATGACGAGGCCAATCAAGGACAGCTTCCACCTCGAATTCCTCATTTCCTTCAACCAGCAGTGGAGCAGGAGTCTCAGGTTCTCGGTCAGGAAAGGGATTAGCCACAGACCGTTTCAAGAGGGACATACCGGATGAATTCTTAAATTCTCTGGCAGACACAACTCGAAGGCGACAGCGTTAATCATCCTTTTCAGCAAGAATGAACCAATATATCTTGATCCTAACTTCTTTGAAGTGCAGGCCAGTTTTAAGTTTGTGGTAGATAACCATACTTTATCTCCATGTTTCAGATCCAGATTACCTCTTCTTCTTCTGTCATAGAACCTCTTGTCATCAATCTGGGATTTAGAAATGGCTTCTTGCAGAAAACTGGTTGTTAGTTCTACAGAACTCCAGACGATCCTGTACTGCTGGTAACAGGGACTCTTGGGGAACAACAGGCAAGAAGGATGGGTGAAACCCATAATTGGCAAAAAAGGGGGTTTGCTTGATAGAGGAGTGTACTGAATTATTGTAAGCAAACTCTGCTAACGGTAAAAGAGATACCCAGTCGTCCTGTACAAAAGAAGAAAAACATCGGAGATATTGCTCCAGGGTCTGATTTGTTCTCTCTGTTTGACCGTTCGTCTGGGGGTGGTAGGCAGATGATAGGCAAAGTTTAATGCCCAACACTTCACACAAAGATTTCCAAAATCTGGAAGTAAACTGTGCTCCACGATCTGACATGATGTTGAAAGGGATTCCATGAAGACGCACCACTTCCTGGACAAAAGATGAGGCAGTCTCTGCAGCGGAAGGGGTACTCTTTAGGGGCACAAAGTGGGCCATCTTGGACAAACGATCTATTATGACAAAGATGGTGGTGAATCCTTCGGATGGAGGTAACTCGACGATAAAATCCATACAGATCATGCTCCATAACTTATTTGGTACAGGAAGAGGCTCCAGCAGGCCCCAATTCTTGGTTCTATCTCACTTGTTCCGTGAACATGTTGTGCAAGATTTTACATGCCAGAGGATGATTGTGGCACATATACAGAACTGCCATCCGTAACTGTAACTGGAACAAAGGTCTGCTCACCGTGGAAGTAGAGACCCTCCTTAAGTTGGAGGTGAAGTTCTTGGGAGGGAGGATGATTCAGAACTGCTGTCTTGATTTGGGAAATAAGATCAGTTTGCAGCAAAAGGAAGTTTTTAGCAGGTAAGATGGTATCAGGTTCAGGAAAAACTTCTGTAGCTAGAAACATACGTGAAAGGGCGTCAGGCTTCCCATTCTTGGATCGGGCCGGTGAGTTATATGAAAGTTGAATCTTGCAAATAAGAGAGCCCATCTGGTCTGGTGGGTTCTTAACCTTTTCGCTGTTCTCAAGTATTCTAGGTTCTTGTGGTCCGTGAATACAAGAATAGGATGTGCGGCTCCCTCAAGCAGGTAATGCCATTTTTCAAGGGCTGACTTAATAGCGAGTAATTCCCGATCACCAACATCATAGCTCCTTTCTGGAACACTTAGTTTCTTGGAGAAGAAGGCGACAGGGTGAAGCAAAGATTTTGCCCCTTGTCGTTGGGACAGTAAGGCTCCCACGGCTATTTCAGAGGCATCCACCTCAAGGATGTAGGGCAAAGCAGGATCTGGATGTTTCAGGATGGGTGCGGATGTGAATAGGCCCTTAAGTTTCTTGAACGCAGTCTGAGCTTCTGAGGTCCATGAGAAGGTCATGCGTAGCTTAGTTAACTGTGTTATAGGGGATATGATGCTGGAAAAGTCTTTAATGAATTTTCTATAAAAATTAGCGAACCCCACAAACTGCTGCACGGATTTTTTATCAGTAAGGGGAGGCCAGTCGAGCACTGCAGAAACCTTCTATGGGTCCATGGCAATTCCGTCTGCGAAGATAATGAGCCCCAGGAACTGGATGGTACACTTCTCAAACTCACATTTCTCCGCCTTGGCATAAAGATGATGTTCCCTTAGCCTACTTAACACCTTCTTCACATGAACTCGATGAGACTGTAAAGAGGTGGAAAAAATTAGAATGTCATCAAGATAAACAATAGTGAACAAATCAAGAAAGTCCTGGAAAACATAATTTACGAAATGCTGGAAGGTGGCTGGAGCATTACAAAGTCTGAAGGGCATCACCAGGTACTCAAAGTGCCCAAAACGAGACCTAAAGGCCGTCTTCCATTCATCCCTTCTCTTATTCGGATTAAATTATATGCTCCTCTTAAATCTAGTTTGGAAAATACACAAGCTTCTCGTAGTCTCTGGAATAATTCAGGAACGAGAGGCAAGGGGTGCTCATTCTTGATGGTTACTTTGTTTTAGTCAATACAAGGCCGGAGGGAGTGATCTTTTTTCTCCACAAAGAATATTCCTGCTCCGGCAGGGGATGAAGATGGCCGGATAAACCCCTTATCAAGATTTTCATCAATATACTTCCGCAACTCCTCCAATTCTAGTTCTGAAAGTGGGTAAATCCTGCCAAAGAGGATTTCTGCACCAGGTAAGAGTTTGATAGGACAATAGTACAGCCTGTGAGGGGGAAGAGTGTCAGCATTCTTTTTATTAAAAACGTCCAGGAAATCGTGGTACATTGAGGGTACCAATTTAACGGTTTCAGGGTCCATATTGATTCAGAGAAGCGGTTCTTCGGAAACAGGTGGAGGAGGAAGGCAGAACTTTCTGAAATAATCAGAAGAAAAAGACACTTCCCCAGTAGCCCAATTAATGAAGGGGTTATGTGCCTTCAACCAGGGCTGCCCAAGGATGATAAAGAGACCCGAGATAGTGGAAAAGTGGCGCATTATTTGATAACGTGTCAGGAGTGACGTGACTGGGGAGGAGAGGAGGCTATCATCAGCAAAAAAGAGCACACTTGTGTTCAAAGTCCCCGCAACGAATCCCTTTTATGTGGGGATGCCACCTAAGTTTGATAGCCAGGGATTCCAGGGCCAATATGAATATACACAGTGCTAAAACACAAAAAATGGCCTGGTCACAAAGGGAGCAAACCTTCCGGAGCTAAAGTGGTTAACCACTTCCCGCCTGCCATATAGCAAAATGATGGCCGGAAAGTGGTTTCATTATCTTGACTGGGCGTCATATGACGTCCAGGACGATAAGCCGCAATTGCGCACCCGCGGGGTAACAGATTGGTCAGTGGTGTGGTGTGTCAGTCTGACGTAGGTTTTTTTACCATGTGATCAGCCATGTCGTGTCCAATCGCTGCTGATCCCAGAGTAAACGAGAAAAGTCGTGTATCAGCTTTTTCTCGACTCATGCTGGAGAGCCAATTGGCTGCTCTCCTGTCAGGGAGGTCTGCACTGGTAGATTATCAGTGCAGCCCCCCGAGGATTCCCACTCAGGACCACCAGGGATGCCCACCCATGTCCCCAGAGATGCCCACCCATGACTACCACGTAAGCCCACTAGAGCCCACCAAGGATGACAATCATTGCCCATTAGGGATGGCACTCTGTGCCCATCAGTGATGCCTGCCAGTGCCTCTGATCAGTGCTGCCTATCAGTGCCATCGATCAGTGCCATCTATCATTGCCCACCAGTGCCCATCAGTGCCACCTATACGTGTCCTCCAGTGCCCTCCAGTGCCACCTATCAGTGCCACCTATGTGTGCCCATCAGTGCCACCTATTAGTGCCCATCAGTGTCATCTATGAGTGCCCATCAGTGCTGCCTATGAGTGCCCATCAGTGCCACCTATCAGTGCCCATCAGTGCTGTATATCAGTGCCCCTATCAGTGCCAATCAGTGCTGCTTATCAGTGCCGCCTATCAGTGCTGCATATAAGTGCCACCTCATCAGTCTGACCTCATCAGTGCCAATCAATACTACCTCATCAGTGCCCGTCAGTGCAGCCTCATCATTGCCCATCAGTGAAGGAGAAAACTTACTTATTTACAAAGTTTTGTAACAGAAAGTAATAAAAACTTTTTTTTTCTTCAGAATTTTCGGTATTTTTTTATTTGTGGCTCAAAAAATAAAACCCCAGAGGTTATCAAATACCACCAAAAGAAATCTCTTTTTGTGGGAAAAAATGATAAAAAATGTGTTCTGGTACAGCGTCGCATGACCATGCAATTTTCACTCAAAATGTGATAACGCTGAAAGCTGAAAATTGGTCTGGGCAGGAAGGTGCATAAGTGCCCTGTATTGAAGTGGTTAAAAAACTCAGTCCAGCACTAGTTATCTATCACATACTATGACTATCAACTATTACATGTTCAGGTGTGAGTTATTACAGCTAAAACTTTCAATACTGTTAAAACATTTTGATACAGAAGAAATCCAGGAAATTACTGTGCTGCTTACTATGATCATTTCAAATATATTTTTCCTTGAGATGAATTTGACTCCATTACTGTATTCTATTGCTGTGGACCCACACGGTACCAATCTGGTTGGTCAGTTAGCTAATTTTGACCAAATTGCTTTAGTTACAGTTGCTGCACGTATGTGACATTTCCTTTTGATCAAATTGTATTACATCATCTTTTACACCACATGAAACATCAGCTTCTACAGCCATGAATGTTTTGTTAGACAATTTGTAAACTGACTAGTAAAAATATTCAGAATAAGATCCATGTTTGAAAAATTAGTATGTTTACTTTTCATTTTGACTTTCTTCATCCAAACTATAATTTAAATCTGAGTGCAGTAAAATAGTAGGGATTGTAATTTTTTCACCACAAAGCCCTAGCAGAAAATGCTATAAAGTTGGACTACTGCACTCTGTCCTGGTCTCTAACTACTATTCCTTAATTAGAACTTGAATCTAAAATTAATAATTATTTGCTAATATGCTGACCCCTTTTTAGAAATGTGAGTTTCCTGGATGTCAAGCTATGGAAGAGCCCTGGGGCCAAAAAAAAACATTTTCAAACTCAGAATTCTGTAAAAAAAAAATATTTATGATGGCCCCAGGGATCTTCCATATCAAGTTGATCTAATGACTTCAATATTTTGTAAAACGACACCCATGGCAGCACATCAGATGCAGATGTTGGGCAGCTTGTTACTTCACATCTTCTCACACGTTATCTGTGGATGTGATACCTTCCACTTTTCTGCACATCTAACCTGCACAACATAAAATGTAACATTTATTTTCTATATTAAAACATTAGCAACCCAACTATTGCACACACCAACAAGTGTCTCTTTCAGAGGTACACCAAGACTAATCCATAGATACCTATCAGTTCTCCTGTGTAATTTTAATACAGTAATACCTTGCATATTATCTCCGCTATCTGTTTTCAGCTACTAACCATAATCTCTAATTCTCCATTTCTAGAAGCTGATCACTAAATTTTTTCCACAAAACAGTGTGCCTTTCTACACAACATCATTCTCTTTGCTAATATCTATATCTCCCAGGGTCCTGACATCTTACTACCAGCCATCTTTCCTAATACTAATCTGCCATTCCAGCTTTTTTTCTTCTCTCCTGTACAACACCTATTTTTTTCTTCTTTTGCTGATCCCTATTACTAGATTATGTGAAATATTTCGAAAATCCAGTCTCTAATACTATCTACTCTTGTGTGTTTCACATTTTTTCTAAATAGCTTTTTACTGTCTCTGCTAGCTATTTAAAACTGTAGTGCTCCCGATTCCCATCCCCGGCATGTGCAAACACATATGTGGCTCCATCAGGGGAAAAAGTGTAGGACAATTTGTGTAAGTGCATTGTAGAACTTTATTCCCAACATGGCTGCTTCTTGTTTGCCCCTCATATATTTATAGTCTTTGGGGCCTCCAGTGTGCATCAGCATGAGGATATCACCACATTGCATATGTGCACACACAATGAAATTATTACTCTGCACTATCACTTGCACATTATGCACTCACATCATATTTCTCCTTTTTCAACCATGGACAAATGGACAATACCCCAAGCTCCACTGCAAATTCAGCTTTTTGTGGGTGAAGACCAGTGCTCTGGCTATAGTGCTCCTACATTCAATGGATGGGATCCACAGTAAGTTCAGGCTGCCAACTCGGTGTAGTCTGTAAAATCTGACTCTTTATTGGCTACATACTAAAACATGCTGGTAACAAGCTATCATGTGTCGGCTGTAACAGCCTTCCTCATAGCACAGTTACAATGTAAATAATCCCCAAATAAATAGACCTTTCACTGTGAAGTAAAGAAAATACACAAACAAAGCCTGATTTTTTACAGTAGTAAGAATTACTGTTGTGACTCTGTCTTACCTGCCCACAATGCTGGACTGCAATTATAAAGTCCAGGATTCACTTGTCACAGTGGGTGAACTAGACAGGACTCGTTTGGCTGCTGAACATGAACTGTTTATTTGAACACAGGTACATAGAGATACACTCAGGGGACAAGCCCCCCTCCTTTCCATAATGAAAGGGCAGGGTAGACTTTACCTCCACCTGTAGCATGACACAGGTGTAGTCAAACTTCTCATCGGTAGATTGTCTTTGGAGGGGCTGCTGGAGAAATCCCACCCCTCTTACAGCTAATCCCACAGAGACATATATATCCCATTATAGGTTGCTCCCAAGGCAGACAGACACAATAGAACAATGGAATACAGCCACAACCCAAACGACCAAACAGAGAGCACACCATAGTATGAGAAAATATAAAATATATAAATAAAAATATATATATATATATATATATACACAACATTCCAGTGTGGTTGTACAGTGAGTCTGATTAGTACAGATCAGACTGGGGTTCTCAGCACCCTGTGCCCCTAACAGACACAGGGTAACTTAGACATAGGAGGTGCATGGGGAGCTGAAATGAGGGTTTCCCAACCTCTCAAGGGATTCTGGGTTCCACGGGCCCCCTACTCAAAGTAATTCCCCTCACAGTGGGCATACCCAAAGAGGTCTTCAGGGACTGTTCAAGTGCCTGTGCTTTGTGGAAGGTTTTTTGCTGAGTAAATCAGAATGAACTTTATCTGGCTCAATCACGACGCCCTCACAGCCGGACCCAAAAAAAAATGCTTTGCCCTTGACGAAGGCTAACCTCCAAATGCCTGCTCCTGACAGTTCTTAAATAGGTAAGGGGCAGGACCACCTGGATATGCCACCTGGTGGAACTGCCCCCCACCTTGCGACATCACCGACCCAGCATGCACCGATGATGTGATATTTCACTAAACGCATTGGGGTGTGAGTCCATGCTTGCGTTGTTACCAAGCCCGCCAGACCCCATGAGGCTGTCGGCTTGAATCGCGGGATGGATATACATTGCATATATGCTAGTTTTTAACTGCCTCTATGTAAGTAGTTGGTATCTTATATCTTTAATACATTTTATACAGTTTCACACTATTGAAGTTTCTTTGATTCATCTTACATGCATGATTGGCTGGTGGACCCTATGTGAGAGTTCTCATTGGACACCAAAGAAAAACCACAGGGCCTCCCGTTTCACTGCAAAGGAAAGAGTGTTGATGACTCCAGTCTTAAGGATATTCTATCATATTGCGCTCTTATAATCTATAGTCCATTTCCTCTGATAGGTGGCCATCTCATATTATATGATGGAGGCGCACCTGGGTGTTTCACCTTTTTATATGATATTTACTATCAATTTACTAGCAAGGTGTTTCATGATTGGACTGTATCACTTTTATATGGATTGTAATATATATGGGACTTATTTCTTTGTAATTTTAGCACAGCAGTTCTCTGGATTGTTGGGAAGAGGCCCTTATCCATATCGACATGGAGACAAGGTTCTTTGGGGTTGGGTCAGCAGAGTCCCCCGTGCCAAAACACCCCCCATGTTGAGGCCATGTGGCCTGGTATGGTTCAGAAAGGAGGGAGCGCTTGCCTGTCTCCCCCCTTTCCTGACCTGCCGGGCTGCATGCTTTGATAAGGGTCTGGTATGGATTTTGGGGGGGGACCCTCATGCCGTTAAAAAAAAAAATTGGCATAGGGTTTCCCTTAAAATCTGTACCAGACCCAAAGGGCCTGGTATGAATTGGAAGGACCCCCACACCATTTTTAAAACATTTTTGTATTGACAGCAATGGTATTGTATTGTCGGCAATTTTAAAGGTCTTTTTTTCTTTGGAAATGTC
The DNA here is from genome assembly GCF_042186555.1 of Aquarana catesbeiana. Taxonomy (NCBI): domain Eukaryota; kingdom Metazoa; phylum Chordata; class Amphibia; order Anura; family Ranidae; genus Aquarana; species Aquarana catesbeiana. The sequence goes on along the minus strand of NC_133328.1, from coordinate 406,025,410 downwards.
CGTTTTGCTGCAGCAGGTTCTATACGCAGTACAGATGCGCCATTTTATAGGCAATATTTTTTTTAAATGTTTGCATTGATACACGTCACCCTGGGCAGTACCCAGGCCCCCATACCCTTTTTATGGCCAATAACTTGCCTTGCATATAAGCCTTCAAAATGGGCACTTTTGATTTTTCAAGTTTGGGTCCCAAAGACTTTATTTGGGTTTGCGGTTCGGGTCCGAACTTTGCGATGTTTGAAAGTTCTGGTGTGAAACTGTACCGGGGGGTGTTCGGCCCAACTCTATTAGCAAGAAGGAGGATAACTTTCACACTATATTTTAAGTTATTAAGTAAAGATAATGCTTATTTATTAAATACCACAATTTTGACAACATTGAAGTAAATTCTAAAATTGTACTATTATTCTATACAAATGTTTTATCCTATATGATATATTCATCACATCTCCATCAGAACTTTTCCCGACCGCGGGCGTAATCGCCGCACATTTTTTGGGGGTGACAGGCGTCCCGCGATTCTCTGGCATTCGAAATAATGGGGATCGCAAGGGCGTCCTGCGATTTGTGGCGATTCGGAATCATGGACAGAATCGCAGCAATTCCGCCTGCGATCCGGAACGCCATAGTGTGATAGCTACTTCTACAAATATGATTTCAACCATCAACATATATATAAGTCAATTTAGTTATGTACAAAACAAAACCTTCAATCGGGCCTTAAGGGGTTTTGAATTTAGCCAAAATATACACTTAACCTCCATTTGCTGTAATATTTAATTTAAATCAACTTTCCTTAGCACCATTTTTATCCTGAATAGCCCAAAATTTAAACATTCAGGTTTACCATCATTTTTGACCCAAACATGTCTAGACATGTTTTTTTAACTCTTCAGACGAACATCATTGACCTGTTCCAAGATTTTACTTCTTATTTGTCTAATTATTTTCACTACATATAATAGGGGACTTGTAAAACTAACTATGTACTGTACATCACTCCAGTATAGCTGCAGTTCCAAAATGATTTATTTGTTGGATTTATGGATTCCCTCATATTGGTTATATACTGTATAGTACACAAGCTTTACAATGACAACAGTGGAAGAAACCCACTGGTCTCTGTGGTAGCAGTGTATGTGATTTGGGTACCACATTTTTCCTTATCTAGATGACTACTGTATTAGACAAGAATGTCTCTAAGCCTTTTGTCTCATTTATATGCTACACTGGGAATTTTTTTGGTAATATTTCCCTAAAATCTTTGTCTTTAGGACAGGACAGATGAATATCTTTTTAGAGCGGCCGCTTCTATCTTCACCCGTCTTCCTTCTGGGTCCGCAGACTCCAGCTGTGTGACTGACATGGATGACGTCACTCCCACGCATGCGTGGGGTAGCCGCCATTTATGGCACAGGATTCTAAAGGAATAGCCCGTGTGGCCGTTCCTTCAGAGCGCATGCGCCAATAACGTCATCGGCTGAATATATAGTAAATATTTCCTAAACGGTGCACGCTTAGGAGATATTTACAGTACCTATAGGTAAGCCATATTATAGGCTTACCTATAGGTACAAGTACAACATTGAAGTTTACAACCACTTTAGGATGATAAAAATATTTCCAAGTTGGGGCGAGTATGTTTCTAATAGGCGTATTGTGTTTTTTCTGTGCTAACACAGATTCTTGAGTTTATTCTAAATGAAACAAATTTTATTAAACAATGTTAATTGATCTTGTCTTCAATATCTCCTTGAGAATCTTTTGTAGAGTGTTTAACTTCTCGTAAAACATCAGGAATTATCCTGTGGTTATTCCTCTTTTCAGATTTTGGGTGATGACTTTCTTTATTTTACCACTCTCATCTTTTCTGATCAGCAAATCCAAAAAGTTAATTAAACTGTCTCCCCACTGTATGTTATTTTTTTTTTGCATTACTATATATCCCTTAATGAAAAGTGTCCAGCTTTCTATGACGGAAGCTTACCTATTAGCACTAAAAATTGCCAGAATCTAGTAACAAGTTCATCCCCCATAGACTTTGATTGGATTTGCAGCTAAATTCGGGTTTGCCAAATCACAAAAAAAATTGGCCTTACCCCTTGGGGAATTGAATCCCCACTGAGAAAGTATGTCAAGTAGGTACTAACTGATGTTCAATTTGAAGACCATAAAAGTGTGCAAAGATAAGTCAGGGTACTAAATGGATTGTATGTAGGTTGTATATGACATTTCTTGCAAAGAATGTGTGAAAGTAAAGCAAACTCCTAAAATGCATTTATTTCTATATATACCTGAAATACGCGTTTAAACTGAAGACAAAATCATTTTAAGCCATTAGGAGCCATCAATATTCTCTATTTATTTTATTTCACCAATGATCCAGACTTCAAGAGAGGGCAGTACTGAAACCATAGAACATGCAGGTATTTATTTTACCCACCCTTTCAACCTCTACATAATTAGGGCCAGTATTTGATTCTTTGATTTTTATTTCATTGGACACCCAGCATCCTTATCTTTCTCTCTCCAATAATCCACACTGAAATAGGTGGTCAGTACTGGAACCAAAGAAGGCAAAGGCACGTATATGCACCACCCCTGAATTGAATGAGCAGCCTACTATCTCACATTCCCTCTACACACTCCAGAACCATTATTTGATTTTTATCTTACTGAACACCAGATGCCCTTATCCATTTCTTCCCAATGATCTAGACTCAAAGGAAGGGCAATAATAGGACCATAGAACACACAACCATTCATGTACACCACCCTTCAATTTAACGAGCAGCCTACTACCTAAAATTCCTTCTACATACTTTAGAGTCAGCATTGGAGTCTTTCCATGTTACCCTATGGATCCCCAGTACTCCTATTTCTCTTTCTACAAACGTCTGGGCCCCGAGAGAGCATGTGCACCACCATTTCACAATGAGTAGGTGTAATGTTTGTGCAGAATCACTGTGACCCTTAACCCCTTTTTTCCTGATGCATGCTGGGGGAGGGGCTGAACCAGGAAGTCAGTCACGAGTGTGTGTGGGACTGGAAGCAGCTGCATGATATTTAAAGGTAAATATAAAAGAATAGGACTAATGCGCAAACCTAGGCTAGCTCTAACTAACCAAATGAGAAGCTGCCAACATAGAAAAGTGTCCCACACAAAGTGTAAAATAATAAAAATAAATATGTGGCGCTGACTCAAAACTGTGTATACACTAAAATGAATAATAATACTTAGGAAACGTGCTAAAGCTATATAAAGTAACTCCTCAAGTGTACACTTGAGGAGTTATTTTTATAGCTTTAGCATGCTTCCTAAGTATTATTATTCATTTTAGTGCATACACATTTTTGAGTCAGCGCCACATATTTATTTTTATTATGATACTTAGAGGGAGACCTGTTCTATTACGACTCCTCAATGTAGGAATGTACATCGTTTTCTGAGTGAGTAATAAACCCTTCACTGGTTAAGAAGTGCATCTAGCCTGTGTGTAACTTGCTAAGCGGATTCTGGCAGCATTGCTAGCAACACCCTGAGAGACCCAGTGTCGAAGGGACATAACAGTAGACTATTAACTAAAATTCTGTCACATATTTCAGAGCCTCTGTCTCTCTGTTTTATGTCATTGGACTTGCTGTACCCTTATTTTTCTCTTTCTCCAATTATTTGGGCTCCAAGAAGGGGCAGAATCTTTGAACACACAGACATATATTTTTCGCAAATTTATACTGATCTAAGATGGATGATAATGTCACTACAGACAAATAACCAGTGTTAGAATTGCTAAAGTGGCTGCCTGTCCATCTCTATGGAACTGCTCCATCTGTAGCCAGATGCACCAAAATATTGCTCTTTTGCTGGCCCAAACACTGGCGAATCCTTTTTTTTTTTAGTTTTAAATTTCTTTATTGAGAAAAGCTATAACGTGATGTACAGTAACTCAAGAGCCAAATACAACTGGTAGTTGACATCAACATTAAAGGTAGGGATTATAGTACTAGGCGTATACTAACATGTGTAGTACTGACCCCTTGTATGCTCCCAAAGAAGAAAGCATAAAACGAAAAAGAAGAAGGAGTAGGTAAGGGGGTAAAAGGTAGGAGGAGAAGAAGAAAGGAGATAGAAGATGAGCAGGCTAGTGCTCAGTAGTATAAGGTAAAGTAACATAATAAGCTTACCAGTAGTCAAACCCAAAAGGCTAATTTTGTTCCAGGAGATGGACCGTCATAGTTGATACCTCATAATTTAGTCAAGGACGTGGCAGAGCTCTATGATTTAATAGACAGAATTGCCAGTGGTGATAGAATTTATCAAGTGTCAGCTGTGCCTTTGCAAACAAAAATTCCATTGTTAGGTAGAGGTTGAGGATAATTTCAACAATTGATGGTCAACAAGAAAACCCGCCTGCACTTGTAGTCCCACCACTGCGCTCCTGGATCAGATCACTGTGATACCTAAAGCTGCCACTTGGAATAAACAAAAACGGTATTTTAACCTCTATTTCAAGTGACCAAAAAAAACAGTGGAATAAATAGTGACGCTAAAAAAAGAAGAAAAATAAAATAAAAAATATTAACGAATAACACAAAATCTATCCTAATAAAATCTGTGTTGCACGTGTTCTCATCACCCTATGACAAGTGATGAATACCAGTGTCAAACCTTGATGATTTTACAGCAAGAAAAAATTGTGTTTAACAAAACCTCTTATCAGCCTCTATCAAGTGAACAAAATGACTAAATAATGTTGAACCATTAATATGTGATATTAATACGCTAATAATATATGATAAGTGAACCAAAAAGTCTTAATGTGAACGTATGCTGTGCAAGTTAAAAGTCCAATGAGCGAAGACAAAAAACAATCCAATGAAGTGATTCCAGTGCAATGTTCTTCTATTCATCTACCACATCTCAGTGCAAGTGATTCCACTCCCCTTCAGAAATGCACTCACCAGCTTAATTTGCCTCACACTCTCGTGTTTGGCCACAGTCACCTTAAACCACACAAAAAGTGTTAAAATAGTCTCCAACCTCCAGCCGTGTATCTCAAAGATCTCTCCACATGTAAATGATAAAAAAGTGCTCCAATAGTGTGATAACCTAAAACCAGTTTAATAAAATATTCCGTAATCTTCCACCATTACACTGACATAAGTCAAATTCAAAACAAGCAGAATCCTGTCAGAGCAAACTATCTTCCATGTAGTTTCACACTGATATATTGTGGTCAGGGCGGACCCAAGGTGTGCAGTGATTGCAGATACTCTCACCCCCTCCTTAGACCCGATCTTCCACTTCCTGGTGCAGCATGTCGCATCACAGCGTATCGCGTCACACATTGATGATTGCTGCACAGCCAAGCCCCGACATGTTTTGTCATACAGACTTAATCATGGGATCCCAGAAAGTGGAAGCTCGGGTCTAAGGAGGGGGTGAGAGTATCTCCAGTCACTGCACACCTTGGATCTGCCGCAACCGCAGTACATCACTGTGAAATTGAATGGAAGTTAGTTTGCTGTGACAGGATTCTGCTTGTTTTGAATTTGATGTATGTGAGTGTAATGGTGGAAGATTACGGAATATTTTATTAAACTGGTTTTACGTTATCACACTATTGGAGCACTTTTTTATCATTTACATGTGGAGATATCTTAGAGATACACAGCTGGAGGTCAGAGACTATTTTAACCCTTTTTGTGTGGTTTAAGGTGACTGTGGCCAAACACGAGAGTGTGAGGCAAATTAAGCTGATCAGTGCGTTTCTGAAGGGGAGTGGAATCACTTGCACTGAGGTGTGGTGGATGAATAGAAGAATACTGCACTGGATTGTTCTTCATTGGATTGTTTTTTGTCTTCATTCATTGGACTTTTTACTTGCATAGCATACGTTTACATTAAGACATTTTGGTTCACTTATCACAGGGTGATATTAGCGTATTAATATCACATATTAATGGTTCAACATTATTTAGTCATTTTGTTCACTTGATAGAGGGTGATAAGAGGTTTTGTAAACACAATTTTTTATTGCTGTAAAATCATCAAGGTTTGACACTGGTATTCATTCTGTGGTATTCACAGGGTGATGAGAACATGTGCAACACAGTTTTTGTTAGGATAGTTGTTGTGGATACCAATGGTGTCATGGAGAGTAGGTGGACAGATCTGTTTCCAGTGCCGGGCAATAGATAACCGGGCAGCAATGAGTATGTGTGTAATGATGGGGTGAAATTTGGAGGGCCAATTAGATAGGCCTAGTCCAAAGAGAGCCATTTGTGGGGTTAACGCAATGGGTATGTTAGTAACATCCTGCATAAGTGTGGAGATGTCCGTCCAGAAAGCACTAATAGACGGATATGCCAACCAAATATGGAAAATATGTCCATCCATGTCAACAATTTCTCCAACATTTGAGTAGGTTGGGAGCATTCTTGCCAATTTCACAGGGGTACAGTACCACCTATACAAAATTTTCATTGAGGTTTCCCAGTGGGAAATGTTTTTAGAGTATATGGTGGATGAGCATAGTGCTCAGTACCAGATAGGGGGAAGAATCTTGATTTGTAACTTAGATTCCCAGTAGTTTATAGTTGGGGTGTGTTCCTCCAGATTTGGTTTTGTTAGTAGGCCATAAAGATAGGATATGCCATGAATTTAGTTGTTGGTTGAGGAAAGAAATTGTAGCATGTCCTTAGTCCAAGTTTTGTGTGAGGTTGAGATGGCAGTGAGTATATGACAGAGCCTTAAGTACATATAGAAGTCCTTATTGGAGATGGCAAAACGGTCTTTAATTTGGAGGAAGGATAAGGGTTGGTAAAGTTGGAACAGGTCCCCAATCTTTCGAAGACCCTGTGAGGACCAGTTCTGAAGTGGAAGGTCTGGTGATCAGAACGATAGGACTGATAATGAGAGTTGGTGAAGGGCTTTCACACGTAGTCCTCTTGCAGATTGTAGAACCGGTCTCCAGGTGGATAATGTAGCATTAACCGTTGGGAGGACAGAGGATGGTATCCCAGCCATATGGCAGCCAATAAAAGTAAAAGGGTTTGGGCAAAGGCATTTGCTTTGATAAGGGTCCAAGGTTGCGATGAGGACATGTCCCATAGCTTTTTGGTTTGATCCACAATTATTGCTTTGTAGTGCATACGGAGGTCAGGAACACCGAGGTCCGCATAGGCCTTGGGTGTGTTGAGTAGAGAGGCTTTGATGCGTGGCTTGCGTGCCACCCAGATGAAGTGATTGATGATCCACTGAAGTATGGCTATGTCATATTGTAGGATCGGTATTTGCAAAGTCCTAAAGAAATACAGAACATGTGTCAGGAGAAACATCTTAGACAGGGCAATTCGGCCTGCTCAAGAAGCGTTGGTAGAAAGAAGTGATTTAACAATATCTTGTAATTTCTGGCTCAGAAGAGAAATGTTAGTACGGAGAAATAGGGTAGAGGGGGAAGTCAGCTGGATACCTAAATAGGTCATGGAAGAGCTAGGGGCCCAGAAAAAGGGGGAAGAGGTAGTAATAGCTTCTTTAAGCTGTGGGGACAGGACGACTCCTAGCATAGCTGATTTAGAGTGATTTAATTTATACACGAACACCTTACTAAACTGTTGTAGGAGATCACACAGCGGGGGTACGGAGTGTAAAGGATCGGTGAGCCAGATGATTATATCATCGGCGTAGAGGCCAATCTTGTGGGGGTATAGTAAACTGATAGGCCAGCAATATTTGGATGTGCTCGAATTGCTTGTGCCAGTGGTTCAATCACCAGCGCAAATATTAGGGGGGACAAGGGGCAACCCTGACGAGTCCCGTTGGTGTTGGGGAAGGGGGTGGATAACATGCCCGAAGTCAGAACTCTTGCACTCAGTGTAGAGTAGAGACCCAGAATGGCTTCGCGAAATGGGCCATGTATGCCAAATTTCTGAAGGACTGAGTCTAAGTATAACCAATTAACCCTGTCGAACATCTTCTCTGCGTCAAAAGAGATCAGCAGAGAAGGCGTTCGGTGGTGCTCAGCCCAGTGGATGAGGTCTATAAACCTTTGGGTGCCATCTGAAGCTTGTCGGGAGGGGTCTGAAGCCCATTTCATCTGGGTGGACCTCACTGGCAAATCTTTATCTCCAGCAATGGGAGTAACAGCTTATTGCCTCATCTACAGAGCAATTCCACAGGAACAAACAGGCAGCCTCTTAGCAATCCTGCCTCTGATAATTTAGACAAATTGTCAGCATCAAGATCAATAGCAGCAAAGTCACACGTCTGACATCAGCTTTACTCAGAAGATGAAAATAATTGCAACCATAAGGATCTAGATAGTAGGTTAAACAGATACAGGGTCAAGCTCAGAGCTGGTCTTGAGGTTGATAATAGTTAGGTTTGCTAAATCAGCGTACTGTATATGTAAATTGTGCATGAACCTACAATCCTATTATTAATATACAGTACATGCAAATATGTTTTATTATGCATTGCACATCTGTGTTTCCTCTAGTTATATCTAATTTGGTTTTGTTTGTGTAACTTTTTTTCACACAGCGGAAAAAAGCTATCATATTTATATATGAAAATATTTATGTAGCTTAATTTCGTTTTTCAATTTTAATACTGTTTTTTTATTACGTGCCTTAGTATAAATTCACTTGAGCATGGAATCTGCCAATTTAAATTATTTATGTAAAATGACTAATGCATGGCTCTGTGCATTAATTCAATCCTGAGGCAAGGGAAATTTCCATGACCATTATTTAGCTTGTTTCTGTTTCACTCTGCCCTCCTATGCCTCAGATAACATGAATATGATGATACCTTCATGGAAGACTGGAAAGAGGTAAGAGCTACAATATAGTAAACCAACACAACCTGTCTATGTACAATACCCAGGACCCAATTAATAAAGCTCAGCTGAAGACAGTCAATTTTATTTCAATGTACTTTTCCCTTTTTTTTTTTTTTTTTTTTAACTTTTTTACTTCGCTTTTTTATTGTTTCTATGAAACAGCAAAGTTGAAAACATCAAATAAATTTTCAGCAAAGTCCATCAAACTAAAAAAAAAAAATCAAACATTTTCCTTACGTTACTTTTCAAAAAGTTTACAGATTTCAAAGCCATTGACTTTTTAAGTAAAATGTGTCTTGATTTTTAAACACAATGTATAGTGGTTTGTGGACATATTTCCTTTACTTGAATATTAGGGTTAGGACTAACATATACAATTTTCAAAAATACCTTTATTTTTTTGGCCACGCATTTATGAAATTTTGCAAAATGATGTTTTAAAAAGTCTGTTTAACCACTTCCTGCCCACCAAATGACGGCGGAGCGGTGTGGCTCTCATTCTGGGACGATGTCATATGACGCTGCCCAGTTTAGCCATGATGTTCCTGGGACACGGCACGACCCCGATCTCGGCAAAGAGCCATGGCCCTTTACCCATGTGTTCGACTGTGTTCAATCACAGCCGATCACATGTAAACTAGGAAGTGCCATTTATCGGCTTTTTCTCTCTCTGACACTGACAGAGTGTGATGTGAGGAGAGCTGATAAGCAGCATCTCCTCACAGGAAAAACGTGTAAAAGTAATCAGGGCACTGATCATCAATGCCCTGAAAACAATGCAGCCCAAACAGTGCCCATCAGTAACACCAGTCTGTGCCCATCAGTGACACCAGTCTGTGCCCATCAGTGATACTAGTCTGTGCCCATCAGTGAGGCCAATCTGTGCCTATCAGTGACACCAGTCTGTGCCCATCAGTGACACTAGTCTGTGCTCATCAGTGAGGCCAATCTGTGCCCATCAGTTATGCCAATCAGTCCGATCTTTCAGTGCCCATCAGTGCCTGCCCATCAGTGCTACCCATCAGTGCCTATCAGTGCCGCCCATCAGTGGCCATCAATACTGCCCATCAGTGCCCATCAGTGCCACCTATCAGTGCCCATCAGTGCCACCTATCTGTGTCACCTATCAGTGCCCATCAGTGCCGCCTATCAGTGCTCATCACTGCTGTATATCAGTGCCATCTATCAGTGCCCATCAGGGCTGCATATTGGTGCCTCCTCATCAGTGCCACCATATCAATGCAATTCAGTGCTGCCTCATTAGTGCACAACAGTGCCACCTCATCAGTGCACATCAGTGTAGGAGAAAAATTACTTATTTAAAAAATTTGCTGACAGAAACTAAGAAAAACTTTTTTAAATAAAAATTTTGGTCTTTTTTAAGTTTTTTTAGCAAAAAATAAAAAACCCAGCAGTGATTAAATACCACCAAAAGAAAGCTGTTCAGTAAAGCCCCGTACACAGGGGCAGAATGTCGGGAGACATTTGACGGTACAAAAAATACCGTCCAACATTCTGCCCGTGTGTATATCAGCCCTCCTGTCAGAACACTCTGATTAGATTTCTCTGCCATTGGCTGAGAGTGCTGATCGGGAGTCGGTTGGCTGTTGGTTTTCCAGCATGCACGTCCAACAGAAGCCAGCCGAACGGCTGGCTTCTGTCGGGCAGACCGACATACATACAGATAGAATGTCAGCCGGGATTTTCTTGTACTGGCAAATGTCTCCCGATATTCTGCCCGTGTGTATGGGGCTTTACTGAAGGGACAAACTTCAAAATATTTTTTGTACGTGAAAAGAACTAATGATTTTCATTTAATGTGTACTGTTTTCGTACTAGAAAAATTGGATATGAAAGACTGAATGATCAGAAACTACAAACAATAATGTATGCTACAACATTTCTATGTCAAATTGTCATTCGAGAATTTTCTTACTATTAGTACTATTCTCAAGGTTAACTTGCTGTAAAACATCAAGAAAAACTGGCCGATTGATCACCCGATTTTCCTGTATAGTGTACTAGGCTTTAAGCCGGATACACACGGGCCGAATGTCAGGAGACATTTGTCAGTTCTAAAAAAAACGTTTGACATATGTATGTCGGGACAGAAGCCGCCCGGCTTCTGTTGGAGGTGCATGCTGGAGAACCAGCAGCCGACTGACTCCCAATCAGTGCTCATAGCCATTGGCAGAGAGCGCTGTTTGGAGTGTTCTGGCAGGGGGGCACAGCTCGGCGAGGGAGATCGCTTGACTAACCTTGCATGGTTAGTACATCGGCTCCCGACCAGAGCTGTCAGTTTTTTTTGGAGTGTGTACCTGGCTTAAGGCTCAGGACAAAATATTTCCAAACACCCCTACCCAAGTGTTTGCACAATAAACTGCTCAATTTTATGTGGAGAGGTCTAATACAGAGTAAAACTTACCAAAAACCCATGGTCCAGCAGCAGCCAGGATCCAGTAGAACAGAGGCTTTGGTAGACCAGTCATCACTACTAGACCCTGCAGGAAGGAAGATTGAAAATTATATTCTGCAAATTCTGAGGGAATTAACACATATTTTTTTGCAAACCTGTAATTCCATTGCTTTATTTATACTTGTTTACTGTATACATTTCTAAATAAATAAATACATATAAATAAATATTCTCTCTGATTTGTCAATCACTGTTACAACAAATCAATTACAGAGATATATCACCACTGATAAATGAATTACATCAAATTATAGACAATTATTATAAAATTAAACAAATTAAGACTGTAGTATTACCATGTAGAAACTTATAGACCCAAATAAGATCTTTTGTATACCTAATCCAATGACTTGAGCATAAATGATCCACTTAAACTGATTAAACATGCCTATATACGAACAATTAAAGCCTGTTTATCGGTGGGTAAAAAAAAAATCACACACATGCACAGCATTGCTCCAATGGAGTTAAATATATAGGGATAAGAGTCTAATGAGCGATTAAACAAAAAGTTCAAAAGGAAACCATCACCTAAAAACAATGGGCCAACCATCATTCAGAATCATCCCCTATATCAGATGCAGGAATATCCTACTAAACCCAGTGGGGGAATAAATGAAAAGTGTCTAAGAAACACTTTGGGGGTTGAATACCCAATCACATGCAAGGAAAAAAAAAAAATAAGCAGCATTTTTGCTTGCACATGATGGAAGTCATCAGAGCTTCTACTCATTTACTAAGCTCTGGAGTAACTGCAAAGTGCACGGTCTATTTGCCATTTGTAAATCAAACCCTTTATCTCACTTTGCCTCAACCGGAGTGCAGTCGATCAGCTTTTAAATTCTATTTTTTTAAACTATGCGCAGAAAATGAAAGATTAAAGCTGATTGACTGCTAAGGGCAATGGCACCAGTTTAGATAGAACTTGTCCAATATACTTTTCCTTCATTTGCCTTAATGTCTCCATTTGCCTTAATGTCTTGTGTGTCGAACTATCCACTGATTACAGTGCAGTACTCCTTATTCATAACCTCACCCAAACAGCCCACTCAAATACACAAATAAGCCTATTAGTCTCCCATCATTCTTGACCTCACCCAAACAGCTAACCCACATACAGGTAAATTATTTAATAATTATATATATACAGTATAAGTATGGCACCTTTGGAACATTAAAATATCAACTTGATTTATGTTGTTTTTATTCAGGCAAACCTGAAGTATTGCTTTGATATTTTAAATGTCCCACTGTGGCCACCAGGTAGAACCAGTCATACAGAGTTTGAATTTTTTTCTTTTTTTTGGTAAGCCTGTGGGCTAGAGCTGCACGATTAATCGCTAAGAATCGTTATCGCTATTTTTTTCCACTTTGCGATCTTGACAAAGTATTTCCTGATTCTTTTTTTGAAGACAATTCTCTCTGCTCTGCTGAAGCTGACAGAGGTCAAAAGAAAGGAAAAAAAAATGGGAAGTCTGCCAAGAATCACAACATTCTTTAGCAGTGGAACTTAAGTATAAACATTGTAACAATTTGTCCTTTAGAGCAAAGGAATATACTTTGGTGTGTAAATGAAGGAAGTTTAATCACTTAAACACTAAACATTTTTCTGACATTTGTTGGTTTCAAGTTAAAATCATTTTTTTTTGCTAGAAAATTACTTAGAACCCCCAAACTTATATATATATATATATATATATATATATATATATATATATATATATATATATATATATTAGTAGAGACCCTAGAGAACAAAATGGTGGCTGTTGCAATGTTTTATGTCACACTGTATTTGCGCAGCAGTCGTTTAAATGCAATTTACAACAAAGCACTAGGGCAAAGACAACAGGGCTACCCATGGAGCAAATTTTGGCCAGTTTGTCATCTGTAATTCACATAGTGTATGACCAGAGCTCAGGGGATCAATACTCGCCTTCCCAACAGTCCTTCACTGGCATCGGCATCTTCTGTATGCCGGTTTTCAAGCCATCTCCATTGGCCAGTGGGGGATGATGGCACCATTGCACATGCGCACATGCTAGTCATTACAGCACGCATATATCAGACTGGCCACTGTAAACTGAGCTGCGCATGCGCAGCTCTATTTACATTACAAGGATCGCTATGAGCAGGCAGAGAAGTGTATTTAATTGCAGAAGAGACACTGCATGTATCTTTTGCAATATACAGTAAAGCCTGCTTACTCACAATATGTAATAATGGAACATTAGTTCTGCTTTAAAGTGGTATTAAACCCAAAACCAAAAATGTATTATATTGCAACTTAGCAAACATTCGACGTGGTGGCTGTATTAGTTTTCTTTTTTTTAGGCTTTTTTCCCTCAGTTTTTACTTGGTGATCTGGCCAGTAATATACTTCCTGTATTAGAGTGCCTCCACTCTGGATGTAGGAGCACAGGGGAATTGTCAGTCGGGGGGGAGAATAGTGATAAAGGAGTTGTAAAGTTAGAAGGTTTTTTATCTTAATGCATTCTGGTAAAAAGCCTTCTGTGTGCAGCAGCCACCCCAGCACCCCCTAATACCTACCCGAGGTCCATCTCTGTCTAGCGATGTCCACAAATGTCTGGGCCATCCAAGACTCTCCTTTCTGATTGGCTGAGACACAGCAGTGGCACCATTGGCTCCCTCTGCTGTCAATCAAAGTCAGTCAGCCAATCAGGAGAGAGAGGGGTGGGGCCAGGCTGCAGCTTCATGTCTTAATTGGCACAGAGAGCTGTGACTCAGCTCAGGTGCCCCCATAGCAAGCTGCTTGGTGTGGGGGCACTCAACAGGAGGGAGGGGCCAAGAGCACAGAAGAGGGACCCAAAAAGAGGAGGATTGGGGCTGCTCTGTGCAAATACACTACACAGAAGAGGTAAGTATGACATATTTGTTAATTTAATTTTTTTTAAACAAGAATTTACAATTACTTTACGCAGGGACCAGCCGAATTACGAATTGATCCTTTTATGGGCAGGCTGGTTGTACAAAAGTTTATCTCTCAATCGACTTTTATACAACCAGCCAGTTGGAACACTTTTGCTCTCTCAGTGCTGCCCATTATAGCCAGTGGTGCTGATGAGTGTACAGCAAAACCTCAGATTGGGAATAGAGAGAGGATGGGTGAGAGAGAGAGGGGGTGGGAGAAGAGGAAGGAAGGGGAAGGGGGTGAAAGGGAAGGGGGGGAAGGGTGGTAGGGTGAGAGAGGGGAGAGGGTGAGAGAGAGAGGGGGGTGAGAAGGGAGTGAGAGAGGGGAGGGGGTAAGAGAGAAGGGGAGTAAGAGGGAGAGGGCGGTGAGAGAGAGAGAGGGGGGGAGGGGTGAGAGAGAAGGGGAGTAAGAGATAGAGTAGAGGGGTGAGAGAAAGAGAGTTTGGTGATCACTATGTTATTCACAATTAAGGACCGTCCCACCATTATATGAAGTATAGTGCCCCACCCATTATAATGAGCACATGAGAACACACCCCTCCTTAGGACACACGGAGGGTCCCCTATTATGGTACAATACATCCCCTTGCAGAAAAAAGTAAATACAGATCCCCCCACCCCACACACACACACACACAGGTCTCCTTGTAGCATGGTTTCTCCATGGTCCGGGTAGAAGGCAGGCTCTCAGGCTTTCATACTCCAGTTCTAAGCTGCTCCCTGGTCCCTCTCCCTCCCCTCCTCCAACCATTAGAGCCAGAGTTCTCTAACCAGTCCAGGAAGTGTCCTCCTCTCTCTCGGTCCCCCCACCCCCCCAGGAGTTAGACAACAACTAGAGAAGGGAGAGGAGCAAAGCCAAGGTTTCAGATTAACACTGCATTAATTAATAATTAATTATGATAGGATATGCAGCCCTGCGGCCCCAGCCCACCAGGCAAATGCCCGGTGCCCTATGACCAGTCTGGGCCTGGTGAGGAGGCATCTCATTGCTTCCTCAATGCCTGTCAGTAGCTTCGGTAGCGAGATCTGAGCACAGATCAAGCTTCAGAGGCAAAGCAGATTTAGACGCATATCTAAATCTACCCTTAGAGTATCATGTATACTCCTTGTAATACATTTAATTTTTAACATGAAGATTTTATACAAAAAAATAATAATACATATTAAAACTACTATAACAAGAAGCTATAATGTAAGTATTAGTAAACACAAATTTATGAAAATAATATTGACCAAAAATCAATAAGTTTTTTTTTAATAACAGTGGATAATTGGTATCTGAATCGTATCACTTTAGCACACTTTCCTGAATAGTAGTAGAAAGTGAATTAAAGTGATACCAATGCAGGCCATACATGGGTCGCATTCCAAACAAATTTTCTTTTGAAAATCAGAAATTTTGTGCGTTTTGTGATCCGATGGTGCCACCATGGATTTCGAAATACGACCAACCAAGCCTTCAATTTCACCTCATGTTTCTACACAAAACAATTTTTGTGGCCCGGAATCTTCTTTTCTTTCTGGGAATTTTCTTTTCTTGTGCTCATGCCCATTTCATTTTTTATATATTTGTTTATTATAATTCTTACACAATTCTCCCATCTTTGATTAGAAAATCGTTTGTTTTTCAAAAAATTTCCAACATGCCCGATCACTCAAATTTGATGGTGGCATGAAAATCAACCATTGCTGCGGCTCACTAATGATGTGGAATTTGAATGAAAATCCTTAGGAAAGATTTTTTTTTTCGGAATTCAACCCATGTAGGGCCGGCCTAAAGTTCCTTTTTTTTTTTTTGTTAAAAATAACAAACATGATATAACATGATGTGCTTTGCGCAGAGCAGCCCAGTTCCTCCTCTTCTCGGGTCCCTCTTCGCCACTTCTGGCCCCTCCCTCCTGTTGAGGGCCACCATAGCAAGCATCTTGCTATGGAGGCACCCGTGCTGAGCCACAGCTCTGTGTGTCCATTCAGACACAGAGCCGCGGCCCGGCCCCACCTCCTCTCTCTCCTCATTGGCTCACTGACTTTGATTGACAGCAGCGGGAGCCAATGGTGCTTAGCTGCTGTCTCAGCCAATGAGGAGGGGAGTCCTAGAAAGCCGAGTCTCTTGTGCAACATTACTGGATCAAGATGGGGCTCAGGTAAGTATTAGGAAGTCTGTTGCACACAGAAGGTTTTTTTTATCTTAAAGTGATTGTAAAGTCACATTTTTTTCCTTTAAAAATAAGGAACATGTCATACTAACCTGTTCTGTTGCAGTGGATTTGCACAGAGCAGCCTGGATCCTCCTCTTCTTGGGTTGCTCTTCGATGTTCCTGGCCCCTCCCTCCCGATGAGTGCCCCCACAGCAAGCAGCTTGCTATGGGGGCACCCGAGCCAAGCCACTGCTCCCTGTGTCCATTCAGATACGGAGTTGTCGCCCGACCCTCCCCCTTTCTCTACTCATTGGCTGAATGACTTTGATTGACAGAAGCGGGAGCCAATGACGCCGTGCTGCTGTCTCAGCCAATGAGGAGAGAACAGCTACAAATGCTGTAGCTGCATACTTTTAATTTAAGGACACTTGCCTGTCCAGGTATCCCGCGTAGGGTTGCCACATCATCACTCTAATCCAGGACACACATTAATTACACAGGTTCTATGGCTGATTAAGGTGGTAATTAAACTCACTTGGTGCCTTATCTGCATTAAATCAGCCTCAGAACCTGTGTAATTAATATGTGTCCTGGATTAAAGGGATGATGTGGCAACCCTAATCCCGCGATGTTGGCACCCCAAGCCGATTCATCCATCGGCTTTGGGTGCAGGCTCCGGCATCTTCACTAAGGGAAACAGGAAGTTAAGTCTCGTGGCTTCGCTTTCTGAATGGTCCCGCTGTCTTCTGGGACCTGTGTGTATCCCAGAAGGCAGCGGGGAGGGGGTAGGTGGAGAGCCAGAAATTTTGTAGATCGCCGTGATCGCAGTGCTCAGGTACCTGGTGTTGACAGGTATCCGCTCCCCCCTCCCTGCCAAAAAGTGCCAAATGTTGCAGTGGAGGGGTGGAGGGTGCGAACAAGCGGAGCTTCCCCTTTTTGGTGGAGCTCAGATTTTTAATACATAGAATACATTAAGATAAAAATAAAAAAAAACTTTCTGCCTTTACAGCCACTTTAACACAGAAGTAAACCTTAGATAAATGACATTTATTTTCTAATGCACTATGTATCATAAACTGTTGTAATGAAATACTTGTTAAGCTTTTTTCATCCTTTCATGCATTTGAGTGCTGTTGATCTCCTTCAGCCTCTTTGCAGCCCATTCCTGTCTACCTACGCTCAAACAATGGCTGCATGGATTGGCATCTTGTCATTTCCTTCTGCAACTCTTGTAAGAGAGCCATACGTTTTGAGCAGAAACCTAGGGCAGCGTTGGCGCTAGTGTCTCCTTTAACAGACCCCCAGGAAAAAGAAACTGCAGCAAAGTTTCGGCAGCTGCAATAATTGACAACATGTTTGCCTTTTTTCATTTAACAATGTTGTCACACACATAAAGTAATACTCAACACAAGGAAATGATAACATTAAATATTTATTTTAATTGAAATGCTATTTAGAGTATGATGCGTAAAGCCCAGGAGCTATCAGAGGTGCTGGCTTCTATTCTCTTCTCACACAGAGAGGCCAAGGTTATTCTATCTCTTTCCTCCTCCAACAGTATGATCTGCCTGAGAACACACTGAGTTTCACTAGACTGATTGTCTATAAACAGCCAACTCTTTTTTTTATTTTTTTTTTCACTGGGGTTTAAGCCAAAACGCCTCTCTTGTTCCTCCCACAGTTTAGTCAGTTAGTCAGCCCGTGAGAAAATTGCAGGCAATAACCTGACTGTGCACTGCTGTATTGGCAATTCATATTAAAATCGTTGCTACATCCCATTATTTCATCTACATCATAACTGAAATAGCCGCGCTTCCTGTATTCCTAGATAATCTGCTCCCTTCTTCTCTTTTCTCATCCATTCAGTACTTCAACATGTAAAAATAAATCTTTTTTTTTTTTCAGTTCGCAGTGAGAAAATAACAGCTGGAAAATGTCCAGATCAAAGAAGCCAAAAGACCTTTGGGCAGAGCTCCTCTGTAAAAAAATAGTCAACGGTTACAAAGAATAATTAAAACATGACCGCCTATTTACCAATGACTGAATGTGGGAAATATTAGATAAATATTACTTATTGTATTCTTAGGCATGGGGACTAGAAGATTATTCAAATCATAATTGTGCAAGACATCATCATCAAAAGGACTTCAGTAAATATCACTCGTGATCCATAAGATTAAAAGGCTATTTAGCTAATAAATCAGTACTCGGTGCCTTAAAAGCCCTTTCTATGTGCTTTAGGAGTTTTGACAAAAAACCCCCTGCTAACTTGAAGTGTCACATTCTCACTTTTCCCAACTCTTTCCATCTCTCACTTTTCCTGTCTTTTCCAAACTGTTGCTCCATGTCCTCATGCTAAGGTCCCAGACTAAAGCCGGCCATACATGCATCAAAATTCAACCAGTTCAGCAGGGACTGGCAAAATTTCTATCCATGTATGGGCAAGGTGGTTTAAAGAAGTCAATCTACTGATCCACTTATGTACAACTCCTCTGTTGGGTTTTCCCTGCTTGATCAGTGCCACAGGCTAGAGCCAGCAGCGCTGATCAGTGTACAGATACTCCTCGTTTAACGACTTAACTGTTTAACGACTGCTTGGACTTATGACCAGCTCTCCTCACCTGAACGACAAGCTGTACATCATTGTATTGTACAGTACAGAATTTTTGTTTGTGTTCTGTACTTATGCAAATTTAAACAACGTTATTGAGCTGGAGTTTTGTGTTTAGACCTTTTTTTCACAATACAGTACAGTACAGTAGTTAGGAATGCTTAAAATATTGATTACTTGTGGCTCCTCGTTTTAACGACTAATTTGTTTAACGACCTGGTCGCTGGAACGGAACCTGGTCGTTAAGTGAGGAGAGCCAGTATTCTGAGAGCAAGAAGTCTTCCTGCTGTCAGAATGCAAAGACTCTGTGTACTTGCCTTTCACCAAAGCACTGAATGTCATTTCTGTCTGCTGCCTAGCTTCTCTGTTATCAGCATGAGTTCTGGCAGCTTTGCCCGATCCCAAGAGTTAAAATAGTGACAAGGAGGGAGCTGCAGCACACATCCTGTGACTCATATCCACAGCTGTGCTTGTTCTCTGTATTGTGTGAAGGGGGTGTGTCCCTTCCCTCTAATCAGAGCTCAGAGCTGTCGGTTCTGTGAAGACCTTAGATCCCCGTCCCCTGCTTCTGAGCTTAGAAGAAATCTTTTATTTTTTGTGTTTTCAGAATGATCTACAGAAGAAATGGCTGCAGATAAATAGGTAGGAGGATTTGTATAATCTCTGTGTATCATCTGGAGTCGGTCATTATACTGGTTATATGTGAGGGTTTATAGCTACTTTAAAGCTGAAATGATGGCAGACTAGAACAAGAAGGGACAGCCTTTGGAGCTAAACTCATGCCCTGCATTCACATCTGCTGACAAGTTGCAGGAGGAAAGGGTAGAGAGATAACCAAATCAGTCTTGTGCTGCTCCTTCATTGTCCAGTCATAGGCTAGGGACATGAGATCAAAACTCAAAACTCCCACTGTTCAATGTACTAGCACAGTGGCGTAAAGGTTAGCACTCCTGTCTTGCAGCACTGGGGTTTAAGACTCACCAGATCACTCGGTGCAGACTAGAACAGGAAGGGACACACTTTGGAACTAACCTCATGTCCTGCATTCACATCTGCTGACTAGGAACATGCTGCAGAAGAAAAGGGTGAAGAGATGACCTATTCAGTCTTGTGCCGCTCCTTCATTCGTTCTTCATAGAACTAGCACATTGGTTTAGAGGTTAGCATTTCTGTCTTTCAACACTATCTGCAGAGAGTTTGCAGAACATCTATGTGCTTGGTGGGTTTCCTCCCACACTCTAAAGACACGCTGTTAGGTTATTCTGCTTATATCTAAATTGCCCCTAGTATGTGAGATAGGGCCTTATGACTGTAAATGCCTTAAAGGCAATAGCAAATGTAGATTATGGTCATTGTTTTACAACTGCCTGTAATAAATAATTATTCCTCATCAATGTAGCCGAATTTGGTGGCACAAAGGAGGTAAGTATTTACACCTTTCTTTTGTAAACAAGTAATTTTAACCAGTACATTTTTTGCAACAGGGTCACTTTAAATGCAGCAGAAAAAGTCAGGTTACCATGCTTGCTGTGCTTTATGGTAGGACTGTGTAAGTCTCAGGATTGGATTGGACTAAAATACAAAACCTTTGGAAGCCCATTTCTGAATGCATCGGGCCTGTGTGCTAGAACACAAGTTGAGCCCCATTGTGGGCCTGTAATAATGGAGAGTCAGGCCCTACTGCATGACCTTATCTCAGGGTCTTCTCTTACATCAGAGTCCCCCTTATCGCAGGGGTTTACATCAGAGTCTCCCTTACATCAGTGTCTCCTCTTACATCAGAAGCCCCTCTAACATCAGAGAGTCCCCACTAACATCAAAGTCCCTCCTTACATTAGAGTCCCTCCTTATATCAGATCCCCTCACATCAAAGTACACCCTTACATCTGATTCCCTTCCTACATCGGAAGTCTCTTCCTACACCAGAGCCCTCTTACATTTGAGTCCCTCCTTATATCAGATCCCCTCACATTAGAGTACACCCTTACGTCTGATTCCCCACCTACATCTGAAGTCTCTTTCTACATCAGAGCCCTCTTACATTAGAGTCTCCTTATGCCTAAGATTCCCCCGTACACCAGGTTTTCACTTAGCTCACAGCCCACTCTTACATCAGAGTCCCAACTTAGATCAGAGTCCCCACTCACACAGGGGCCTCCCTTACTTTACAGTCCAGCAGCAGGGCAGGAGTTGGGAGGCAAAGGCTGAAGGCGGAAGCAGAACAGCACAGAGTAATTCCTCCTTCTTTGAATGCTTGGAAAGCATGTCATTGGTTGCAAGCATACCCCCCCTCCCAGATTCTTCACCACCTTTTGGTGTAAATAGCAGTATAGTGTTTACTGTATGTAGCTCCTCCAAAACCTTCCTTTATTACATATGAATTAAAAACACAGGGTAACCTTTTGATGAGTTTCAGCCTCTCAGGGCTTCAATCATGTATGATTAACCTCTTGCCTCACATGTAACGCAATCTGTGTGCTTTCTGACATAATAAGAGACTGAGCTATATATCTTTGTTAGTGTGGTTTGTACTGCTTGGACCTTGAAGAAGGGGACATACCCCGAAAGCTTGTCCTGAAAAATTGTATGTTAGTGCAAATAAAAAAAGTATCACGGACAGTACTCAATTTTCTCTGTCACAATTGCACTAATACGGCTACAATCAAATCGAGAATTGCTGTGGTTAAAATTCTGAAGTGTATGTGAGCTTCTATCAGCAAAGTCACCACACTCTTGCAGCCATCTTGCTATTGGGATTTCAACATATTTACCTAATAGGTTTGATTGAAATCTTAAGTTGAGACCTTATTTGTATTATTGTTACTTCAAAATTATTATTGTAAAAAATATTTAAAAAAAAGACATATTTTGGACCAGTTACCACTTTAAGATTAACAGCAAACAAATGCAGCTGAACTTCCTCCATCACTTAACATTATGTGAATTTTCTTGTAATGAATTTTCCAAAAATCAAGCACCAATCAATATGCAAAGTGGAGAAATAATTACAAGCAGGAACACAACCTAATTTTAAAGACTTTAATGCATCAAGATCTGTAAAATGGGGGGACTGTAATGCAGTGTAGTCATAAAACATTATGACTATATGTTTTTATCCATAATAAAAATACTTTTACATGTTTATTATATTTTTTAATGACCTAACTTCTCAAATTTAAAGCATTAGTAGAATCATTACATACAGAAAATACAAAAGCTCTGTGCTGCTGAGTAGCAAAAAAACGAGCAAATGTAAAATTACTCAAAGATATAAAACCCCCATACACCAATGCAAGTATTTTTTAGAACCCAGTAATAAGGGTTGTCATCTCATTTCTAAGTTTATTAAAGGAGATTTCTATTTTCATATTGTTCTAACCACCCTTCAGCCTTCCTTGATGATCGGTGTTGGCCTGAACTACTGTTGTCCTGGCTACCTATTTTCCTTAACAATATTCAGCTCTTTCAAAAGGAAGTTATGTATGTCAAATGGTACATGCTATGTCTTGGCATTAAGGTGTTAGAGAAAGGCCCTTTCTTGCCACTGAAAAAGATAAAATATCACTAGATATGAATAAAAAGCATTAACACTTGCTGAAAATGAAGGATTTTGACCAATTTTATTTTGAATTTAGACATTTAGAACCTGCATACAGTTTTTCAACTGTTTGTATACGTTATTTTCTTTACAAATAAAAATGTATAACAGGGTCCAATCATGACTTTGATTGGACCCCATACATGAATTTGTAAAGCATGCTGAGCTTAATTAGAACTGCCTATCTGAATTATTTCAGACTAATTCATTTAGAGCAGTCTTTCTCAACCGTTTTACACCAAAGGAACCCTTGAAATAATTTTCTAGTCTCGAGGAATCCTTACTAAAACCAATTCATTGGTGGTCAGTGAAAAAAATGCCCCTTATATTTG
Organism: Aquarana catesbeiana; assembly: GCF_042186555.1. Lineage (NCBI taxonomy): Eukaryota > Metazoa > Chordata > Amphibia > Anura > Ranidae > Aquarana > Aquarana catesbeiana. The sequence goes on along the minus strand of NC_133328.1, from coordinate 406,002,478 downwards.
TGGTCATGTGGAATGAGGCAGCCCTTACAGTGGTGGTCAAAATGCAATCCCTACGGATTATGTGTGTGATTATATGTCAGTATTACATTGTATATCTCTGTATGTTGTGGTCGTTCAGGTGCTTATCTAATCGTTTTTTGAAACTATCAATGCTCCTCACTGAAACCACTGCCTGTGGAAGGGAATTTCACACCCTTGCCGCTCTTATAGTAAAGAACCCTCTACGCAGTTTAAGGTTACATTTTTAATTCTCTCTTTTCTTCTAATTTTAATGAGTGGACACGTGTCTTGTTAAACTTCCTTCAGCAGAAAAGTTTTATTCCTATTGTGGGGTCACCATTATGGTATTTGTAAATTGAAATCATATCCCCTCTCAAGCGTCTCTTCTCCAGAGAGAATAAGTGCTCGTAACCTTTCTTCATAACTAATATCCTCCAGTTCCATTATTAGCTTTGTTGCCCTTCTTTGTACTCGCTCCATTTCCAGTACATCCTTCCTGAGAACTGGTGCCCAGAACTGGACAGCATACCCCAGGTGAGGCTGGACCAGAGTCTTGTAGAGTGGGAGAATTATCGCTTTATCTCTTGAGTTAATCCCCTTTTTAATACATGCCAATGTTCTGTTTGCTTTGTTAGCATCAGCTTGGCATTGCATGCCATTGCTGAGCCTATCATCTACTAGGACCCCCAGGTCCTTTTCCATCCTTGATTCCCCCAGAAGTTCTCCCGCCAGTGAGTAGATTGCGTTCATATTTTTGTCACCCAAATGCATTATTTTACATTTTTACACATTAAACCTCATTTGCCATGTAGTTGCCCTTTTTGCAAGGTTTCCACATCCTGTGGAGAAGTTATTGCCCTGCTTAGCTTAGTATAGTCCTAAAATACAGAGATTGAACTGTTTACTCCATCCTCCTGGTTGTTTTTGAACAAATTAACTAGGATTGGTCCCAGAACAGACCCCTGGGGACCCCACTTTCCACCCCTGACCATTCCGAGTACTCCCCATTTATCACCACTAGAGATGAGGTCGATGTTCGAGTTGAACGTAAGTTTGAGTCGAACATCGGTTGTTCGCCTGTTGCTGGCCTGTTTGCCGAACAGCGAACATTATGCGGTGTTCGTGGCAAATTCGAAAGCCGCGGAACACCATTAAAGTCTATGGGACACTAACATGAAAAACCAAAAGTGCTCATTTTAAAGGCTTATATGCAAGTTATTATCATAAAACGTGTTTGGGGACCCGGGTCCTGCCCCAGTTGAAAACATCAAAGTTTTAAAAACGGCAGTTTTTTTCAGGAACAGTGATTTTATTAATGCTTAAAGTGAAACAATAAAAACTTAAATATTCCTTTAAATATTGTGCCTGGGGGGTGTCCTTAGTATTTAGTATGCCTGTAAAGTGGCACAGTTTTCCTGTGTTTAGAACAGTACCACAGCAAAATTACATTTCTAAAGGAAAAAAAGTTGTTTAAAACTGATCGCGGCTGTAATGAATTGTCGGGTCTCAGCAATATAGATAAAACTCATTGAAAAAAATGGCATGGGTTCCCCCCCCCCCAGTCGATTACCAGGTCCTTTTGGTATGAATATTAAGGGGAACCCCGAACCAAAATTTAAAAAATTGCGTGGGGGTCCCCCCAAAATTCATACCAGGCCCTTCAAGTCTGGTATGGATATTAAGGGGAACCCTGCGCCAATTTTTTTTTTTAAATGGTGTAGGGGCCCCCTAAAATACAGGGACCCTGCGCCAAAATAAAAAAATGGCATAGGGGTCCCCCCAAAATCCATACCAGACCCCTGGAAGCCCCCATTACCAAAGGGGACCCCCAGATCCTGGCCCCCCTATGTAAATTGGAAACGGGTACATTGCATTGTACCCCTGCCAATTCACAAAAAAAGTGTCAACAATAGTAAAAATGACAAGAGACACTTTGGGACAAATCCTTTATTAAATAATAAAAAAATTAAAATGTCCCGCAATGTAAATGCATCTCACGCCGCCTGACGGACCAAAAAAAAACACAACAGCTCCGCCTCCATGGGAGGCTCCCGCTGAGTGACGCTTCTCGTTGACAGCTGTTATAGAGCTGAGGTCGGGGCCACTCGGTGAAGTAAACGGGTGATCCTTCCTCTGACGTCACATGGAATAGAATGAGTTGTATCTATATTGCCGAGACCCGACAATTCATTACAGCCAAGATCAGTTTTAAATGACTTTTTTTCCTTTAGAAATATATTTTGCTGTGGTATTGTTCTAAACACAGGAAAATGGCGCTACTTTACAGGCATACTATAGACAACCCCAGGCATGATATTTAAAGGAATATTTCATTTTTTCTGTTTCACTTTAAGCATTATTAAAATCACTGCTCCCAAAAAATGGCAGTTGTTAAAACTTTTTTTTGCATTGATATATGTCCCCTGGGGCAGGACCACTTTTTATGGCAATAACTTGCATATAAGCCTTTAAAATGAGCACTTTTGATTTTTCTTGTTCATGCCCCAAATTTTTTGCCTATTCGCGAGTTCTGGTGTGAACCGAATCGGGGGGTGTTCGGCTTATCCTTAATCAGATCCTCTGAACTCGCCCTTGTAGCCAGTTTTCAATCCATGTACTCAACCTAAGGTGCATGCCAACGTACCTAACTAACCTTGTACAGTAAATGTTTATGGGAAACTGTGTCAAATGCTTTTGCAAAATCCAGATACACCATGTCTACGGGCCTTCCTTTATCTAGATGGCAACTCACCTCCTCATAGAAGGTTAATAGATTGGTTTGGCAAGAACGATTCTTCATGAATTCATGCTGATTACTGCAAATGATACTGTTTTCATTACTAAAATGTTGTATATAGTCCCTTATCATCCCCTCCAAGAGCTTGCATACTATTGATGTTAGGCTAACTGGTCTATAATTCCCAGGGATGTATTTTGGCCTTTTTTTAAACATTGGTGCTATATTGGCTTTTCTCCAATCAGCTGGTACCATTCCAGTCAGTAGAATGTAAGTAAAAATAAGCAATTACTTGACTGAGTTCCCTAAGGACCCTCAGGTGCAAGTCCTTTGGTCCCGGTGACTTATTAATGTTACGTTTTCCAAGTCTAATCCCTAATTCTGTCCTCTGTTAGCCATGAGGGTGCTTCCTGTTATGTGTCATGAGGATAAATACTGCAGTTTTGGTTACTGAAGCCCCCCAATTCCCTCGTGAAGACTGAGGAGGAGAATAAATTCAATACCTTCGCCATCTCCCTATCCTTTGTAACCAGATTTCCTTCCTCACTCTTTATGGGGCCAATATTTGATAACCATTTATAATTTTCCCTCCACTTCACAATTACTGTATGTGCCACTTTGTGTTGATCTATCACATAAAATCCCAATAAAATACATACGTCTTTGGTTGTAACATGACAAAATGTGGAAAATTTCAAGGTGTGTGAATACTTTTTCAAGGCACTGTATATGTAACAGTAAGTAAAAGGAAATATCTCTGAAATAAGGCAAATTCCCTCTTATGCCCTGTACACACGGTCGGAGTTTCCAACGGAAAATGTGCGATCGGAGTGTGTTGTCGGACATTCCGACCGTGTGTGGGCTCCATCGGACATTTTCCATCGGATTTTCCGACACACAAAGTTTGAGATCAGGCTATAAAATCTTCCGACAACAAAATCCGATCGCGTCAATTCTGACCGTGTGTGGCCAGTTCCGACGCACAAAGTGCCACGCATGCTCAGAAGAAATTCCAAGACGGGACAGCTCGGTCTGGTAAAATTAGCATTCACAATGGATACAGCACTTTCGTCACGCTGCAATGTAAAAAATGGTTTAATACAGCGCACTCTCTTCTTCTTTATAATGTGAGAAGAATGAAGTAGTTTTGCTACTCATATTCACACAGACTTCTCACTTCTGTTTTTTTTTTTTTTTTTTCAAGGCTGTTTTTTTTTTTTGGGGGGGGGTTGTATTTTTTTCAAGGCTGATCTTTGTTTTATTTTATTTTTAGTTTTAATCCATAATATTTTTGTGTGTGTTTTGTGTGTCAAGTTACCACAACACCATTATTATCTTGTATTATTTAATCTCAAGGAGATTGTTTGGTGTTGGTGTCCCTTGTTAATTTCACATTGTATTTTTGAAATGTACCTGCCTCCTCACAAACAAGGTTTGTAACAAGAGAATCTGGATGCCGCACACTGGATAAAGTTGAAAATTCTTCTTTATTGTAAAAATTGGATCATCAAAAATACAGGACAATCAGGCAGATGGTACAGACACAGCTGACGCGTTTCGCACTTTATTTCAACACAACCATTTTTTTACATTTTCTTGCACATATACATCTTGTGTTTTTTTGTTTTACACAAACACACACACATATTCATTTCTATATATATATTTGCTATTTACCCATTTAAGTTATTCGTTGTCGTTTAAATGCTATATTCATAAGAGTCTTTTCTATTGGGTAACACACTGATTCAACAGCAGATGCCGAGATCTTATATAAATGGCTTTCAGCTGATATTTATTACATGTGTAATTATATGGTCATGTGGCATCCCTTACAAAGATATATAAGATAGTCATTCCCATTATCTGTCAGCTATGAGTAAGCACTCAAACTAGAGTGCGAAACGCGTCAGCTGTGTCTGTACCATCTGCCTGATTGTCCTGTATTTTTGATGATCCAATTTTTACAATAAAGAAGAATTTTCAACTTTATCCAGTGTGCGGCATCCAGATTCTCTTGTTACAAACCTTGCTTCAATTTGCATTTAGCCAGCACCTGGGACTCCCCTCCTCTGAAGGATCCATTAAACACACACCTGGGAGCAAGTCTGTCTGAGCGGTGAACCACCTTCCCTGTTTTGTCCTCACAAACAAACTGTCCTTTTTTAAGGAAAACACACATAGGCGAGTATAATTAAAACAAAAAATCCTTTATTAAGGGCTCAGAACCAAACAAAGAGGGAGGCAACACTGGAGAAACATCAGGAATTGGCAAAGCCTTGGACCCCCAGGGCAGACATCAATTCTTTTAATGCAAAATTGGTGGCCTGAGGAGTCCATATCTAAGGGAGTGCAGTCTGGTCCAGAAGTCCCAGAGATCATGAAAGCAGCAGATGACATCTATGTCCCCAGGCTGTGGTACTACAAGAGGCTGCATCTTTTGTTATCTTTTGCCAGACCAGACTGGACCCAGGGTCATCACTCTCTGGTCTTCTTTCCACGCTTCCTTCCCGGCTGTGGCTCTGGTGTTGGAGATGTGGCAGGAGGAGTAGTAGGACCTGGAGGAGGAGGAGGACTATATGTGAGGTTACAAATGTTGGTAGCACATGTTATTTGGCCCCTTAACCCCTTATTGAGAGCTTCCAAAATTAAGGACTCACACAGGAGTCATTGGCCCTCCTCCATCTGCAGCATTTTGCTGTGAGGGCTTCTCAGGGCCTCTGTAGCCTTCCAAAAGAGGCCTATGGTAGCCTCCTCCAGGTTCCTCCTCTTCCTGCCACTTTGTCTTTGAAGGTGTAGGGGAGGGACCTGGATATCAGGCAGCCTGCTTGGCCTGGCCACCTCCTGGCTGAGACTTCCCTGTGTATGAAAAAGAGACATGGTTGTAGTTTTTGCATCATCAATCACAAGCACAAATTAGTACTCCAAACTAACATGTAGTTAACATCATTGATTGGACAACCATGAAGATTTAGAGGAATGCTATACCTGGCTCAAGCTGGGCTCCTCCACATGTTGCTGCCTGAAAGGCCCAGGTTGGGCTTCAGAAGCCTCAGCTGGGGGGGAAGGAAGCGTGGAAGGAAGACTGGAGAGTGCTGGCCTGGGTTCAGTCTGACCTGACAGAAAATGCAGCCTGTCATAGTACCACAGCCTGCGGACATAAATGTCATCTGCAGCTCCTGATCTCTGGGAATCCTGGACCTTCTTGTGCTCCCTTAGATAAGTGCTCCTCAGGCCACCAATTAGGATCTTCAAATAGGTGATGTCTGCCGTGGGGATCACCGTCTTCACAAATTCCAGCAATTGATCCAGCGCTGCTTTCCTCTTTGTTTGGTTCTTATATTCAGGGTGGTTTATCTGCCACAGACAGGGCAGCTCCCTGAACATATCAATGAAGATTGGCATAAAGTCCTTATCTTTCAAGATATCCATTTTCACTGCAAGACACAACACAAGACAAACCCTAATGTCAGCTTAAGGTCTTCTAAACTTGTGCAAATACAGGCCTCAATCTAGAAGCAGTATAGGCCCAATGTTAAATCTTACCTTCGTTATCACGATCAGCGCCTCCGTTACTCCTTCCTCCGCTCACAGATCGTACGTACTACGCTTTATAGACACTGCGCATGCGTGAAACTCTGCCCGCCCCTGACGTTCTTTCTAGTCTATTCCCCGTCCCTTCTCGTTCGGCGCAGTGGGGAAGAGCACATGGGGGAGTCAGAGCAGGTGTCTGATAATTACACCAATGAGGAGGAGGAGGAGGAGGAAAGCCCGGAACCTGAAACGTCCCGATCCAGAAGGAGACGATTTAAGGCATCAAATATGTCCTTTGGGGAGATGTTGGAGATGGTCGACATCCTGAAGAGGGCCGACTATGATGGAAAGTATGGACCTTACCCCAACCCCAATGTCCGAAAGGCCAAGATCATGGCGAAAGTGGTCAAAAGTCTTCACCGGAATTTCGGGTTACGTCGATCAGCTCAGGAAGCGGTGGTTGGACCTCAAATTAAGAGAGCACGAGCAGTACAGAAAGATCCGGAGAGTGCTGCAAAAAAGTAAGTAGTTGTGCTGTGTTCCTAGTCTTTTTGTGTTTATTACGTTCGTGCTGCTCCATGTGCTTTTCTTAACTGTTATCCAGTTTAAAATGTCAACTTTCATGTTCATGGGCACATTATTCGTTCGTATCAAACATTTTTCTTTCGGACTATAAAACACCATTGTTTTGGCCATATGCATTTGCCCACATTTTTTAGGGCCTACTTGTCTGAAAATAATTTGGTTGTGTAGATGGGTTTGTTACTAGAATGAAATGCAAACTAGATTCTGTGTAAGGAGAGGGCACCAGCAGCTGTTTAGACATCTGGACGCTGGAGCACTAGTGTGGGACACAAGAACACCCTTTTTATTAGGGGGCCAACACAGGTGCTCCAGTGTATACTATAGGGGTGTCTCCATCTGTGAAGCTTGTACAAAACAGGTAAAGTAATGAAGCTTGACAAAGGACACTAAAAATTCTACATCTTGGAACTCTGCCAAAACAGACAATTGTACCCCACTTCCAAGCAATGTTTCCTATTTATAGTTCTGCCATCAAGTATCTGTGTGCTAAGTATACCATTTTTTTTACATAGGGGAGAAAAGACTCGGAGGACACCCCTCATCCGAGGAGACCAGAGACCCCCCACCTCTGGAAGAAGGGGAAATGCACCCAAGACAAACAGAGCAGGAGGAGGAAGACGTGGTGGAAATTGGCACCACAACAGGTGAGTGTCTGCGACCACAGGCTCAGGTAAGAGATGGATGCCGGCATATTTATAATACATGTTTTTTTGTTTCTATCTTTTTTAGGTGATCGTGATGTTGTGGATCCAGATCCTTTTACCTTGGAAAGTGCACAGATCCTGATTGGGGAGATCATGGGGTGTAATAGGGACTTGGAAAACATCAAGAAAAACATCAATGATGTTCTTCAAAAAAAATAAGAACATCATTGATGTTTTGGGGAGAGTTTAAAACCCCTCCAAATCCCTTTGTTTTTTGGTGTGCTACCATTTTTTAACATTTTTGTCAAATTGGAGAAAAGCCAAATTTTGAAGATGTGTCAGTGTGTCAACATGTGCTCCATCACGGGAGATCAATGGACGCATTTTTGGGGTGCAACCCCTTCCTCAATAATAAAGTAGCTGAGAGGAAGGGGTTGCACCCCCAAAACACGTCCCTTGATCCCCCATGATGGCAGCTAGAACATGTTGACATTCAGCTATTTGTGTGCATCTTCAAAATTTGGCTTTTCCGGGGGTGACTTCACCCCATCTGAACGCAATATCAAACACAGTTTCTAAAGACTCATGTCTGATATCGCCTTCAAGTTCTACCAAATGTGAACTTTGTAAGTTCAAGATTTGTGTCTTTCTTGTTGGTTTTAAACATGCCTGTTTTATCTTAAATGGACATTTCTACTTTTTCTAATGTGACCCCAAAAATTGTTATACAACAAACATGTTGGTTTGTTTTAAAAACCTTTTCTAAATGCACATGTGATTGTGCAGGTATTAAAAAGATTGTTAATCAAGAATGTGTGGATTATTGTCTCGGTGCTACAACTCTAATTGCTGCTTTCTGTGACAATGGGTGTTATTTCCTAAGGGCAAATCCACTTTGCACTACAAGTGCAGTTTCAACTGCACTTGTAGTGCAAAGTGTCTTTGCCTCTAGTAAATAAAACCCAACAGTGCTTTGTATAAGGTTACACAATCACGCCATTTTCAGGACTCACCACATTTCTGTCAGGGTCAGCTAAAACAAACACAAGCAGTAAATGTCACCAAAGATTTGCTTATTTTGTTTTTTTTTATTCGAAAAAGGTTTTACACATTGTCTGGCATATTGATAGACCCCTACCCGCAAAGAATTCAAGGTATCTTAGCCGGACATCACGGGCACTCAGGGGGGGCAAGCCAGGACGGCCACTTTCAAACGCCGTCAGGGTTGGTTCATTTTGAATTCTGGCCTCAGGCCCAACTGAGCCAGCATAGTTGGCTGAATGTTGCTGTAAAAAGTTTTGTAGAACACAGCACGCCAGGATAATGTGATTCAGTTTGTACTCCGCCATATGTATGGGTGTAAGAAATAGGTGGAACCGGCTGGCCATGATTCCAAACGTGTTCTCCACCACTCTTCTGGCTCTGGCCAGCCGGTAATTAAAAACCCTCTGGTCCGGGGTGAAGGTCTTCATCGGGAATGGCCGCATAAGATGGTCCCCCAGCGCAAAAGCTTCATCCGCAACGAAGACGAATGGGAGTCCTTCCACATTGTCTTCTGGAGGTGGCAAATCCAAGCTGCCATTCTGGAGATGCCTGTAGAAATCCGTCTGGGCGATGACTCCACCATCGGACATCCGGCCATTCTTCCCCACGTCCACATACAGAAATTCATAAGCAGCCGACACCACCAACATCACAATACTATTGAACCCCTTATAATTATAATAGTACAACCCCGAGTTGGGTGGTGGGATGATGTGGACATGTTTCTCATCAATTGCCCCTCCGCAGTTAGGAAAGTCCCACCGCTGGGCAAAGTGGGAGGCCACAGTCTGCCATTCCTGTGGCGTGGAAGGAAACTGTGGAGTAAAACAAAAAAAATAGTCTTTTTGCACGTAAACATGGAAAGCAGATTAGACACAAACATTCTTGACCAACATCAAGATAACATTTATTTATGGGAATTTTTAAAGACCAAAGTATAAGGTATACCTATCATATTCCCCCTCCACCCCCCCTCTCATGGGCCATTTCTAACATTATAGAGGGGGGGGAGCTCTTGAACAGGTAACCCTCTCCACTTCAGAGATGGCTATAGTGTGTATGGGTTTGGCAAAGTCAGCAGATAGATGATTGAGGATAGATAGAGAATTTTTATCAGCTGACTTAGCAGTTGGGGGGAGGGTTAAAAATGATTTGGGGACCCCCCAAAAAAAGCCTCTGGCACTCTGCCTGAATTTGAAGCACCAATCACATTTCAAAACATTTTAGGGTTGTTTGGTGTAAAGCACTACTATGGAGCTGATAAAATACATTGTTAAGTGACTACATGAGGTGAATATAGGGCAGGAGACCATGCTGGGGAGGTAAGTGAAGGCAAATATGTATGAAGGACAACAAAAATAATTAAATCAAAAACCAGCATGCATGAGAACAAAGGGGACATTCACAGCATATTACAATCATGGTAATTAGGGAATTGTCAGGAGACTAGTAGACCAGACTGTGTGGACTGCACAGAGATAACCCAAAACACATGTAAGTGAATAGTGATATTTATTAAAATAGGTGATAATTAGAAAATACAAACAGTGAACAACCAACCCAACAAACCCACCAACAACAACAATATATACAGCAAGGGGCAATACCGGAATCACAGATGTCAGCCAGGCCAGGGTCATACACAGCAGGTCAGCAAGAACAAGGGATATACCAGAGACATAAACGTTTAGCCAAGCCAAGGTCATACACAGGAAGATCAGTAAATGAGGGACAGGGAACCAACAGGACAGAGAGGGGATGGATCGGGCTGAAGGGGTACAGGAACACAGAAGGGATCGGGTCAGGATAAGCTCGGGCACAAGGTCAAATGCAGGCTCAGGATCAGGTAACAGGCGAACAAGGTCAGGGCTCAAGGAGAGAGATACCAAGGCAAGCATATGAGGGCTTGCTGGGTATTTATAGGACTGGCTATGATTGACTTCAAGTCACACCTGAGCGCAGGGAGTGTTGTCTGCTCCATACTGCCAGGATCCATGCGCTGGTGGACGTCAGTACTGCGGCCAAAAGATGAAATGACACCAGCAGGGAAATATTCTCCTGACAGTTCAACACTGCCAGGAGACACCTGCTGGTGGACCCCAGTACTGCATGCCAAATGATATATCTTACCAGCGGATGGATCCTTTCCTGACAGGAATGAGGAAAGAAATACAATATATTAGCAAACATTATATACAATAAAATGTGATATTAAAGGATAAAAATCTTACCTTCATATACTCCTTCTGCAGGACCTGTATGATGGCAGAACAGGTCTCTGGGATAATGATCCCCAGAGCCTGGGGGGAGATGCCTGTCGAGAACTTTAAGTCCTGCAGGCTTCTCCATCGCCAAGTACCGCAGGGTGGCGACGAGCCTCTGCTCCGGAGTGATGGCTTGCCTCATGCAGGTATCCTGCCTGCTGATATAGGGGGTTAGCAAAGCCAACAAACGGTGAAATACGGGATCCGTCATCCGGAGAAAGTTCCTGAAATCGTCAGGATTATTCTCACGGATCTCACGGAGCAAAGGCATATGACAGAACTGGTCACGCTGAAGCAACCAATTTTTGGTCCATGAACTCCTCCTCACCCTGTTCATGGACTGGACTTGTGTCAAGGTCAGGACCCCAACACCAAGCCCCCGCACAGCACGAACTCTACGAGGAGTACGTATTCGCAACATGGCTAGAAAACGGTCGGCTGCTCAGAACTAAGTAACAGGACGCACTGAAGAACAGCAAGGCCTGTGAAGAGCGACCTGAAAAACAGTAACGGACGAAAAAGAACACAATGACAAAGTCACGCGTAGCTTGCTTGCACGCACTGAAGAGCAGATACAAACCCACAAGCACAAACTGAACAGCAGAAAACGATCTGAAAACCAGGAGTCTGAAAAAGCGTGAATCGTCTCCCACCAAACTTTTACTAATACGAGATTAGCAAAAGGAACCCAAAGGGTGCCGCGCTTGGTTCTGAACTGGCCTTTTCTAGTCTCGTTGTACGTGGTGTACATCACCACGTTCTTAGCGATCGGAAATTCCGACAACTTTGTGCGACCATGTGTACGCAAAACAAGTTTGAGCCAACATCCGTCGAAAAAAATCCTAGGATTTTGTTGTCGCAATGTCCGATCAATGTCCAACCGTGTGTACGGGGCATTAGACATTTGTCACCAAGCTTCTCTATTGGAATTTTTCTCCTCTATTCTTGTTCCTTTCACGCTCAGAATTTAGAATTTTCTTAAGTTTCAGTTCATGTGAGAGACTAAATCTCCACACTGAGGCCACAGACAGCAATAAAACCCGACAGGGGTTCTATCCCTTCCCCACTCTATCTAAAACAAAAAGATTTTTTATACACTCTAATGAAAAAAGCAACAGGGGAAGCACCTTATAGTGACCAATTGGAATCTGTTTTTTGTAACTGAAATTAGACTGTTTATGGGTAATTTTCTATTCTTTCTATACCTTACTGCACATCACTTACATTTGCACTGTTCTTAATAGTATGGCACACCTTTCATGTTCTCAACTCCTTTCAGACTGCAAGTTCACATGGGAAAGACTCCTTGCCATTCATCCAATCGATTGTTGCATTTAATATCTGTGTAAATTCTACGACTTGCACAATGCTGCTTTAATAAACTTCACTGTATCCAATATCAACAAAGCTCACCACCACATATGTCAGCCAGCGCTGTTTGCCATGAACTTCCTCTTTCATTCATCTGTTAGTCACTACTCCTATACACACAACCACACTCACACAAATAACCAAAATGATCATTCTTCACTAAATAGTTTCACAAAAAAGTCATTGTAGTTACTGTTAGGTGTACTGGAAATGAGTAAACATTCACTAATCTTCCTCTATTTCAAACCATGTCAAATGCAGGTTCATTACAAACTTTATGTTCATCTCATCTAAAAATAATGTTTGAATGTGAGAAACGTAAATGCTAACTTCAGCTTCAGCTTTAAAAAAAAAAAAACATATATACATATATGTACATATTTTTTCAGCTAAAAAAATGTGTATTTATTAATATATATATATATGTAGCGCTGGTATATTTACAATCTACCGCAGGTTAGATAAATTTAGTAAATTGTGTGTTAGGAAGGTTAAAAGTTCGCCTCTGTTCCAGCTTGGCTGACGTTGTGCGTGCTTCCGTGCTGACCGGTGGGTGTCGCTGTTACCACTGGTCAGTGTTGGAAAGGCAACGTGTCGAAGTGTATAGATGCTCCTCTGTCTCGGAGACAAGCTCGGTGGAGGTGGTCCTCCGAGTTGCATTCTGGGAAGGGGGTATTTATGGGACAGACGTCATGTTCTAGGGTTTCTTTTCTACAGCCACCTGCTGGCCCTCCTGGCCGACAGGTATGCGTTAAGGAGCTACCTCGTGGTCCTCCGATCGGGAGGCCCACGATACAGCGGCGCACGGGTGGGTCCAGAGGCTTGTCTGGGGCCTACCACCGCAGCCGAGGAATGGTCCTGAGCTGTCGGTCCTGTGTGACGAAGCTGGGCGGTCGAGGAGATCCCAGGGGAGGACCCGTCTTGGAGAGATCATGCAGCGTGCTGGTCTATAGAGGGGCCTGGTGACTCAGTCGAAGGACGTATCCAAAAGAAGTAACTATACAGCATAGTGTTGCCGGTTCGGCTTAAAGATTCAGGCACTGTGACTGACTTTCACTGCAGAGAAAATCTGATACATCCTGTGGCAGAGGATTGTGCGGATTTACCCCCAAACGAGTCTGTGGCAGAGACTTTTGATTTGTGCTGCGTACTGGCTGCTAGACCGGTGAGAGAGGCCTATCCAGACGAGCAAGGAGTGTGTCCCACAAGGGGCGTTCATTCCACCTAGTTATTTGAATTCTACCAGGACACCTGTCGCTAAGATTCTATAAGAAGATATTTGAGTTTCTCCTGAAAGTTTCCTTTTCCACCTCTTTCCTGCTACTTCCTAAAGTTTGTTTGTTCAATAAAGCATTGAAAACGTACTCCAGTGTTGGTGCGTGTATCGTCCAGAAGTAAACTCAACGGAACCCCTAGACCGGTGCCGGTGAAACCAAGGGAAGCAAGGTGAAGGTAACAGACCCGCTTAAACTAGCAGCTCCACCGTGAGTTAGTGCTATATATATATATATATATATATATATATATATATATACACATAGTTTTTTTTTTTTTTACTAAAGCCTGCAGAGCATTGCATCTGTGATCAGCAGATCATGGCTGCATTGTCAGGCTCCTGTCTTCCCCTACCTTTGTGCCCATATCCCTGCACGGGCTTTCTGTTACAAAGCTAGAGGAAGAATAAATGGACTACGAGCCTGCTGATGCTCCAAACTTTCAGCACATTCAAACTACAAGTATGTTTGCTGTGGTGGTAGACAGGACTTTTTCATTTTCAGATTTCTGTGAATGAATGATGTGACTGTGTGGGTGAAGCCCCGCACAGTCGTGCTGTTTTAAAAAAGTGACAGCTATTTCAGGGAGAAGATCCCCCACTCGCTGTCACAGAGGGGAGTTCTGGTGACGGGAGGCGGGTGCATAGGAACATGTTACACCCTAAATGTGAGCGTAACGTAACATGCTCCTAAAGGTGAACTTATCCTTTAAAAACCCACCTATACCCATACAAACCAATGTAAATTGCGGGAATATGGGTCAAGTTCTGACAACCCATTCACTCATCTCCACCAATTAGGATGTAATTTCAGTTGAACTGCTACATACACTTTGATAAAAGGGATTCAGAAAAGTTGGAAAATAGATTTCTGTTAGTTACATCAACGATACTTACAATGGATTTCATAAATTTTAAGTAAATATGTAACTAGCTCAAAATGATTATAAAGTCTATTTTTTTCCTTTAAAAATAACAAACATGTTATATTTACTTGCTCTGTTGCAGTGGATTTGCACAGAGCATCCCAGATCCTCCTCTTCTCGGGTCCCTCTTCTATGATCCTGGCATTTCCCTCCTGTTTAGTGCCTGTTATCTGGGGCTCCGTTGGAGAGATTTATCCTCACTTCCTATCCTTCTGACATTGATTTGCCAGACAGGGAGTGAGGGGAACTCTCCAACAGCAACACGGACAGAAATCAAAATTCTTTTCTTTACTAGGGGAAGGTCAGATCCCCAGTCAGATTTTAATTCTTCTCCATTTCTTTGTTTTTTCCCCTTGCTCCTTGCCTGATGAAAACATTGTCAGCAGGATGAGAAGCAAGGAAGCTGTACATTGACTGTGCAGACAACAGAGCTGTAGGAGAGGCCCACCCATTACCGGAGGGTGGTGGGTAAAAGCCCAGTCATCCTGAACAAGAAGAGAGAGTAGCAATGGTTAATCTTTATTACAAGAAACTTCTGTACAGAGGCAAAACTTCACACTGGATTACAGCACAGATCTGGAAGAAATACACAAATATATAAATCAGGAGCAATATTTAAAATTATTTATATTTATATAAAATATCACTCACATTTAGGAGGCTTTTAGCCGGCTTTGTGGATGGTCAAAACCTGGAAATAGTATTTAGGGTCAGTGGCTCAGCAACAGTTGAATAATAGAAACATAAAGGCTAGGTTCACATATGTGCAGGTCAGAACCTGCAGGCAAAATGAGCTGCTCTTTTGCAGATGCGTGGGGTGCTAATAATTCTGTGTTGTCTTTATTCACCATAAAATGCAGCGCATATTGTAATGCGTTAAAACTGCATGGTGTCACAACACATGTGGTTCCTTGTGGCTGTATTTTTAAAAAAGTGTTGAGGGCATTTTTTCCCATGTTTCCCACAGGTGCAGCAGCCCATTCAATTCAACTACTTACCTCCCGTAGGACGACCATGGATGTCCTCGGGCTTCAGTAGTCATACCAGGATGATGCCTGCACCTACAGGCGATTCCCAGTAAGGCAGAAGTGATCCAAGTGGCTAATTAGCCACTCAGTTACTTCTGCGGGTGGGGGAAGGGGGTCCCACCTTTTCCGGGCTCTATTGTCCCATCGCATAGGCCGGTAACGTCGCAGCTGGTGGCGATTGCTGCACTGAACAGAGAGAAAGAGGAGCTGACATTGTTCCTCTCTCTCTGTAACCCCAGAAACCGGGAGCAATGAGTAGTTTGTCACTTTCGGTTCCGCCTCTTTGTTTACCTGGTCACCAGTGGCCAGAAAAGTAGCTGATCATGCCGATCTGCATCTTATCGGCTGCATGGGAGGCTAGAGGAGAGATTCGGGGTCTAATAGACCCCGGTTCTCTCCATAAAGAGGAATAGTCATTCCCATGCTGTCACAAGTGAAGTTGTTCATTCCTTGTGATAACAAGTTCATCCCAAAAAAAAGTGTAAAAAAAAATAATAATAATAATAAAAATAATAAAAAGAAAAAAAAATGTAATTAAAAAAGTAAGGCGCCTCTGTCCCACCGTGCATACGCGCAAATGCGAATGTATACACTACTCCCGCACGCATATGTAAACGGTGATCGCACCACACATGTGAGGTATTGTCGCAAACATCAGAGCAAGAGTAATAATTCTAGCACCAGACCTCCTGTGCAACTCTAAACTGGTATCCTGTAGAGGCATTTAAAGCATCGCCTATGGAGAATTTTAAGCACGGTAGTTTAACACCATTCCACGGGCAGATGCAATTTTAAAGCGTGCTATGTTAGGTATCTATTTATTCAGCATAACATTATCTTTCACATTATACAAAAAATTGTGATAACTTTAGTGTTTTGTTTGTTTTTTTAGTTCATGAAAGTGTTCTTTTTCCAAAAAAAATTGCATTTGAAAAACCGCTATGCAAATACCGCATGACATAAAAAAATGGCAACTCCCACCATTTTATTCTATAGGGCCTTCTATATATAATGTAAAGTAATTTTCTAGCAAAAAAAAAGGAGATTTGTACATGTAGGAGCGAAGTGTCAAAATTGGCCCAGATACAAAGTGGTTAATAGGCTGCTGTGCCCACGCAAATGCGCCCAAACAGACCTGCACATATGTGAACCAAGACTAAACCCACTTACTCCCTGTAGCATGTAGATACCACAGCAACACGTTTCATTCAGTGCCCTTTTTGTCAAGCTAGGTTTTCCTGGTCTAACCATTACTGTGGTGTGGAGGAATTGATCATCTGTTGCAGTGCCGCTGACCCCGGTTACAGAGGTCTTGGGCATGTACAAAGCTGTTTCAAAGTCTCCTAAATGTGAATGAAATCTGTTACATTTATATAGAAACAGGCTTCTTTAAATATTGGGTCAGATCTGCACACCCTCTTATGTTGTATATATTTCAAGGTTTTCATCAGAGCATTCCCTGTGCCATTGCTAGAGAGCTGAATGGAAGATTTTGATGCTTGATGAAACAATTTTTGATCTATAAACTCAGGAAAATACCAAGATGAACTGTCAAGCGTGGAACAGATGAGTTTTTATTTCTTGTAGGAAATACACTAGGGCCACCATGATTCAAGTAAGAATACATGTTTTTTTTTTTATTTGAACAATATTTGCTTTTTTTCTGGAGTGTTAACTCTACATTTAGCAGAATTGAACATCCTCAATTCTAACTTCTGTTATAATCTACAGGTGGATCAGAAGCTACCCACACACATATATGCCAGGCACCTAATTTATAATGAATTGCAATCTTAGTACATGTGAATATAATAAAGACTACAAACAATTTAAAACCTTCAATTATATTATATAAAATTGGAATTGATTAGAATAGTATAATCACACAAATTGCCATAGTCAAAGGCTAAGCTTGGAGAGAAATTATCACATAGATAACAAGTCTTTGGTAAATAAAACAATTTGCATGGTGGTCTTTTTAAGTGAGCTGAGTGATATATAGAAGCATTCTGTAAATGTTATTTGCATTCGTTGTGTCAGTGTTTCTGAACAGCCTTCAGGTACTCAAGGCTAAGTATAAAGGCTAAGAAAGCTTTTTTTAATGTTAACTGTGTCTCATTTATAGCAACGGTTGTAATAATCTTATCCTTGTAGCTTCACTAGCTCAGTTCTTTGAAATATACTATGTACAGGCAAGTAAAAATCAATACAAGACACTGAAAGTCCTCAACGTGAAAAATAAAAAATAATTGTGAGGTTAAAAAATTGACTACGGGTTAGTTATTAAAGCAGTACACTTTTGGTCAAGTGAGCCTATGTTCATACCCAAATATGTGTAGTGGAATTAAAAAAAAAGGAATATCCTTTACACTTTTTTGAATGATGTGAATACAGCTTTGATATGCAGCTCTTTCCCATCAAGGAAAATGTCAGGGCCCATTTACACTATTGCATTTTAATGCACGAGTTCCAATACACGAAAAATATGTGTCATGGTTCGACATAATATAGTGTTTTAAAAACTACATGTCTGATTTTTTTTCCTGCATTTTAGAGCATTGGGAGGCCCATGGATATCAATGGCAATGCAGTGGCCGTATTCATGGGTGGTTGTAGACAGTTGTAACCACAAAGCTTGCTCAAAGCAATGACAGCCTGACAACGGCCACAGCTCTCTATGACTTTTCACATGCAATTGAAAATGTAACGATTATGTGCTGTTAGCGACAGATGATCACCCCTGAATACAAACAGTTCCAGGGGTGATCATCTGTGCCTAACTGCAGGTAACCACTCCACGTACAGGATGAATAGACAGCTGTGGACAGTCACAATCTGTCATCTGTGGCACTAATCGCAAGTGTGAATGAGGTCTAACGCTACACTTCTATGCACACGCATGGTTTTAATTGGGCCTTGACGCTCCTCTGATAGCTTACCAATGTAACCTTTCTTTCTGACTCTCAATATGACACTGTATTTTACTCTTAAATCATATTACCTAGTCTACTTTCTTCTTTCAGCAAGTACGTTCTCTCTCTCCTTTCTCCTTTCTCCTCAGTTGTGCTATTTCTGCTCTGTCTTTTTGTTGGAGATACAACAACTTACAGCTTAGCTTATTGACTGCAGTTCAAAAACAAGACACTAGATGTCGCTAATGCTCAGTGATATGATATGCTATGCATTTTTCTATGATGTGTTGTATTTCCTATACATAGTGTTGTACTTGTTGGTTTCTTTTTCCTGCCTGTGTTCTTCTTACCATGTGAGGTGACATCTTTACTAGTGTGGTTATGTTCCAATAAAGAAGCCAGTTCCTGTTACTCCACAACGTCTGATCTGAATTGACTCCGCCGCACCCAGCGATCGTACTCTGCAACAGGTTATGGGCCCAGTGTTCGGATAAAGTCATATGACCAGGTGCGGCCCAGGCAGAACAAAGCCTCGAACGGGAGACAGTGTGGCTGATGCGGAGATCGACATAAGGAAGTTTTCCAGTGACATCTCCTATAGACAAGTAAGACTGTTCGTATTTAAAGGAGAGAAAAAATGGCCGAAAACTCAGAGCTTAAACTCTCAGTGGCCAAGCTGAACAATAACAATTATCAGCTATGGAAGTTCAAAGTGGAAATGATATTATCCAGAGACGACTTGTGGGAGGTTACCACCACAGAGAGGCCACAGGATAATAATCAGGACTGGGACAAGAAAAACAGACAGGCACGGGCCACCATAAGCTTACTAGTGGAGGATGATCAGCTCATTCATATACCCCATGAGGACACAGCGAAAGGCATGTGGGACGTACTGAAAAGTCTGCATGAAAGATCCAGTTTAAACAGCAAGCTGTTTCTGCTGCGGAAACTTTACAAAATGAGACTTGGCAGAGAACAGGACATGCAGGAGCATATAAATGCAATGCTGGAAGTGATTGCGCAACTCAGATCAATCGGGGAGAATATAACAGACAGCCACACTGCAGCCATGTTGTTATGCAGTTTGCCCGATAAATATACTGCACTAATCAATGCACTGGAGTCACGACCTGAGACAGATCTGACGCTAGCATTTGTAAACACCAGGCTCATAGATGAGTATCAGAGAAGAAAGGAATTAGTGCATGACTCCACAGAAACCGACACCAGAATCGCTCTTAAAGTTACAGAGGCAAGGTCACACAGGAAAAAGACCAGAGTGTGTTTCAGATGCCACAAACAGGGGCACATAAAGAAAGACTGTACTATATGGAAAGCAGAGCAAATAAGACAGAGTCCCTCTTATGCTAAACAAAAGGTCAAAACCATAATCAATGATCCATGGGAAGGAAACTGGAATGCCACATTTAAAACGACAGGCAACAATAAATGCCAAGGCTGGTGCATCTATTCCGGGGCAACCAGTCACATGACGAGTGATAGACGTTTCTTCACAGAACTTGATCTGAACAACAAAAAAACTATTTATCTTGCAGATGGAAGCAAAATACATGCAGAAGGATATGGGCATGGAACCCTTATATGCCTAGATGATGCGGGACACAATTTAGCCATGCCAGTGAAAGATGTGCTTTATGTTCCTAATCTAGAAGGAGGATTCTTATCTGTGAAATGTCTAACAGCCACAGGACTCACTGTAAGATTCCAAGGTGACAAGTGTTCTATTCTAAACGGCAAACAGACAATAGCAAATGCCAAGTTGGATGATCATCTATATCACCCAGAGGCGTTGCTATGGGGGTGCGGCCCGCACCGGGTGACACCCACCAGAGGGGTGACACCGGGGCCGCCGCTAAACGCTACTATAGATTGTCTCGGAGCGGTGCGAGCAGGGCATCCAGCAGTGCGGGGGAAGCTGCCTATAACACTCCCCAATATCTCCAATATCTCCGAGGCAGCCGAAGTTGGTGGGCGGAGCTGGGGGTGTGGCCGCGCCGCCTCCTCCACTCCTCCCACAGACTCCTTCACGCTGGCTGATCCCGCAGCTGAAGGAGATAGTGGGCGGAGCTGGGGGTGTGGCCGCGCCGCCTCCTCCACTCCCTCCACTCCTCCCACAGACCCCTTCACACTGGCTGATCCCGCAGCTGAAGGAGATAGTGGGCGGAGCTGTGGGTGTGGCCGCGCCGCCTCCTCCACTCCTTCCACAGACCTCTTCACACTGGCTGATCCCGAAGCTGAAGGAGATAGAGGCCAGGACACAGCAGACCCGCCCAAGTTCATCTGCAGGAATGAGGCATGCTGTAAGTTACTGCACAGCACACTCTCACTGCATAGAGTCCTAACCTGCCCTGTGACACCCCAACCTGACCTGTGTTACCCACACCTGCCCTGTGCCACCCCAACCTGCCCTGTGCTACTCCAACCTGCCCTGTGCCACCCCAACCTGCCCTATAGCACTCCAACCTGCCATGTGCCACCCTAACCTGCCCTGTACCACCCCAACTTGTCCTGTGCCATTTCAACCTGCCCTGTGCCACCCCAACCTGCCCTATACCACTTCAACCTGCCCTGTGCCACCCCATCTGCCCTATACCACTTCAACCTGCTCTGTACCACCCCAACCTGCCCTGTGCCACCCCAACCTGCCCTATACCACTTTAACCTGCCCTGTACCACCCCAACCTGCCCTGTGCCACCCCAACCTGCCCTATACCACTTCAACCTGCCCTGTACCACCCCAACCTGCCCTGTGCCACCCCAACCTGCCCTATACCACTTCAACCTGCCCTGTACCACCCCAACCTGCCCTGTGCCACTTCAACCTGCCCTATACCACTTCAACCTGCCCTATACCACTCCAACCTGCCCTGTACCACCCCAACTTGTCCTGTGCCACTCCAACCTCCCCTATACCACCCCAACCTGCCTTGTACCACCCCAACCTGCCCTATACCACCCCAACCTGCCCTGTGTCATCCTAACCTGCCCTGTACCACCCCAACTTGTCCTGTGCCACTCCAACCTGCCCTGAGGAACCCCAACCTGCCCTATGCCACTCCAACCTGCCCTGTAACGCTCCAACCTGCCCTGTGCCATCCCAACCTGCCCTGTACCACCCCAACTTGCCTTTTACCACTCCAACCTGCCCTGTACCACCCCAACTTGCCTTTTACCACTCCAACCTGCCCTGTACCACCGCAACCTGCCCTGTACCACCCCAATCTGCCAATATACCACTCTAACCTTCCAATATACCACCACAACCTGCCCTATACCACTCCAACCTGCCCTGTGCCACCCTAACCTGCCCTGTACCACCCCAACTTGTCCTGTGCCATTTCAACCTGCCCTGTGCCACCCCATCTGCCCTATACCACTTCAACCTGCCCTGTGCCACCCCATCTGCCCTATACCACTTCAACCTGCCCTGTACCACCCCAACCTGCCCTGTGCCACCCCAACCTGCCCTATACCACTTCAACCTGCCCTGTGCCACCCCAACCTGCCCTATACCACTCCAACCTGCCCCGTGCCACCCTAACCTGCCCTGTACCACCCCAACTTGTCCTGTGCCACTCCAACCTGCCCTGAGCCACCCCAACCTGCCCTATGCCACTCCAACCTGCCCTGTGCCATCCCAACCTGCCCTATACCACCCCAACTTGCCTTTTACCACTCCAACCTGCCCTGTACCACCCCAACTTGCCTTTTACCACTCCAACCTGCCCTGTACCACCCCAATCTGCCAATATATCACCCATACCTTCCAATATACCACCACAACCTGCCCTATACCACCCCAACCTGCCACTATACCACCCTATACTACCCTAACCTGCCACTATATCACCCTACACTATAATTTACAGGGGCCAGTTTGGGGTGCGTCCCATGACCGTGCGCTACATGCAGGGTGCTGGGCAGCCTAGACATGAGGGGGGTGACACCATGTTTTACCGCACCAGGTGACACCAACCCTAGTGACGCCACTGATATCACCTCGACACAGTGAAGGAAAAGGTGAGACTATGTACACACAAACACAATGACTGTATACATATATGGCACAGACGTCTAGGTCACAGACACCCAGAATGCATACAGGAACTACAGAAGAGAAATCTGACATGGGATCTAACAGTATCCCCTTGTCCAGTTACTGTTAAGTGTGAATGTTGCATTAGATCTAAAGCTACAAGACCAACACTTCCCAAAGTCAGTCAGAAGAGAGCTTTAAGATCACTTGACTTAGTTCACAGTGACGTGTGTGGTCCCCTAAACCCACCTACACCTGGAGGCAACAGGTACATAGTGACTTTCATAGATGACTATTCAAGATACACTATCACTAGGGATGAGCCGAACACCCCCCGGTTCGGTTAGCACCAGAACCTGCGAACGAACCAAAAATTTGCACGAACATTAGAACCCCATTGAAGTCTATGGGACTCGAACATTTGAAATCAAAAGTGCTAATTTTAAAGGCTAATTTGCATGGTATTGTCCTAAAAAGGGTTTGGGGACCTGGGTCCTGCCCCAGGTGACATGTATCAATGCAAAAAAAAACTTTTTAAAACGGCCGTTTTTTCGGGAGAAGTGATTTTAATGATGCTTAAAGTAAAAAAAAAAAAAAAGTGAAATATTCCTTTAAATATCGTACCTGGGGGGTGTCTATAGTATGCCTGTAAAGTGGCGCGTGTTTCCTGTGCTTAGAACAGTCCCTGCCATTGTCAATGTCATTTTTAAAGGAAAAAAGTCATTTAAAACTGCTTGCGGCTTTAATGTAATGTCGGTTCCTGGCAATATGGATGAAAATCAGTGAGACAAATGGCATGGGTACCCCCCAGTCCATTACCAGGCCCTTTGGGTCTTGTATGGATATTAAGGGGAACCCCGCACCCAAATTAAAAAAGGAAACAGCAGTATACAGGCTCTGTACTCTGAACAGCAGTATACAGGCGGTGCAAACAAGACAGGGACTGTAGGTTTGTTGTTAAGTAGAATCTGTTTGTAATTTTGAACTGTCTGGTGTTTTGCTGTCTGTGCTCCTCTTCAGAAGATTTCACCTCACTTTTTGTCCCAATGACAAATGTTTTTTGAAAATTTGGGTTTTTTTGTGAAACAAGGATTGGTGATAAAGCATCAGTGGAAAGGAGAAATGTTTTTCCCATATTAACTTTTACAGGAGAGAATTTCCCTTCCTAGGGGTAGATTTCAACTCACTTCCTGTTGTCTCCTTCCGTTTGCAAGTAGGAGTCGTTTGTAAGTTGGATGTTTGAAAGTAGGGGCCTGCCCTATATACTCAGCAGAAATTTGGGCCTTAGGTGTTGTTGTGGCCACAACACTGTAAGCCCTCACAGGGCCCTTCTGTGAAATATTAGATCAAGGATTGTAATTACATGCCCCTGTTGAACAGGGGCAGAAAAATTGGGCCTTTGGTGGTGGTGGTGGTGCTGGTGCCACAACACTGTAAGTCCTCACTCATTCTTGGTGGGCACAGAAACGGCCCTGCTGTGAAATATTAGATCAAGAATTGTAATTACATGCCCCTGTTGAACAGGGGCTGAAAAATTGGGCCTTAGGCACTGGTGCTGGTGCCACAACACTGCAACCCCTCACAGATACTCTAGTTGGAATGCAGGAACGAGCCCTGCTGCAAATTATTGCATCAAAAATTGTAATTACACGCCCCTGTTAAACAGGGGCTGAAAAATTGGGCCTTAGGCACTGGTGCTGGTGCCACAACACTGCAACCCCTCACAGATACTCTAGTTGGAATGCAGGAACAAGCCCTGCTGCAAAGTATTGCATCAAAAATTGTAATTACACGCCCCTGTTAAACAGGGGCCGAAAAATTGGGCCTTAGGCACTGGTGCTGGTGCCACAACACTGCAACCCCTCACAGATACTCTAGTTGGAACGCAGAAACGAGCCCTACTGCAAAGTATTGCATCAAAAATTGTAATTACACGCCCCTGTTAAACAGGGACTGAAAAATTGGGCCTTAGGCACTGGTGCTGGTGCCACAACACTGCAACCCCTCACAGAAACTCTAGTTGGAATGCAGGAACGAGCCCTGCTGCAAAGTAATGCATCAAAAATTGTAATTACACGCCCCTGTTAAACAGGGCTGAAAAATTGGGCCTTAGGCACTGGTGCTGGTGCCACAACACTGCAACCCCTCACAAATACTCTAGTTGAAACACAGGAACGAGCCCTGCTGCAAAGTATTGTATCGAAAATTGTAATTACACGCCCCTGTTAAACGGGGGCTGAAAAATTGGGCCTTAGGCACTGGTGCTGGTGCCACAACACTGCAACCCCTCACAGATACTCTAGTTGGAACGCAGGAACAAGCCCTGCTGCAAAGTATTGCATTAAAAATTGTAATTAAACGCCCCTGTTAAACAGGGGCTGAAAAATTGGGCCTTAGGCACTGGTGCTGGTGCCACAACACTGCAACCCCTCACAGATACTCTAGTTGGAACGCAGAAACGAGCCCTACTGCAAAGTATTGCATCAAAAATTGTAATTACACACCCCTGTTAAACAGGGGCTGAAAAATTGGGCCTTAGGCACTGGTGCTGCTGCCACAACACTGCAACCCCTCACAGAAACTCTAGTTGGAATGCAGGAACGAGCCCTGCTGCAAAGTAATGCATCAAAAATTGTAATTACACGCCCCTGTTAAACAGGGCTGAAAAATTGGGCCTTAGGCACTGGTGCTGGTGCCACAACACTGCAACCCCTCACAAATACTCTAGTTGAAACACAGGAATGAGCCCTGCTGCAAAGTATTGTATCGAAAATTGTAATTACACGCCCCTGTTAAACAGGGGCTGAAAAATTGGGCCTTAGGCACTGGTGCTGGTGCCACAACACTGCAACCCCTCACAGATACTCTAGTTGGAACGCAGGAACAAGCCCTGCTGCAAAGTATTGCATTAAAAATTGTAATTAAACGCCCCTGTTAAACAGGGGCTGAAAAATTGGGCCTTAGGCACTGGTGGCGGCGCCCAGAATCAAAAATGTTCTTACAAGCTATCAGCGTGATCATTGAGGAGGAAGAGGATAATTATTCAGGATAGTCACTCAGCATCAGCATAGGCAGTCTTTGAAGGGATTTGACATTTCAAAAAAAATTATTCGGTTACATCAGCATCAGGTGCTTGGTAGCTGGTGGTGATCCAAGACTGATTCATTTTTATGAAGGTCAGTCGATCGACCGAGTCGGTGGACAGACGCACCCTGTGATCGGTTACAAAGCCTCCAGCAGCACTGAATGTGCGTTCCGAAAGAACGCTGGATGCAGGACAGGCCAGTAGCTCAATTGCATACTGTGCAAGCTCTGGACAGTGATCCATCCTCAAGACCTAGTAACCCAGAGGATTTTCGGTGGGAAAGGTGTCCAAGTCAGATCTTGCCCCTAGGTATTCCTGCACCATGTAAAACAGACACTGGCGATGGTTGCTGGAACCGATCATACCTTGGGGCTGCGGACTAAAAAATTGTCTGAACGCATCGGTCAGATGGCCACCTTCTCCACCGCTCCTTCTTTGACTGACCGAAGCCTCAGCAACACGTTGTCCAGAAATAGGAGTTTGTAACCTCCCAGTCTCTGGGAACGCGTTACACAGACCTTTCTGCAAGGCCTCCCGAAGATGTTTTATCCTCTGCTCCCTTTGCGATGGCAAGATAAGGTCCGCAACCTTACCCTTGTAACGTGGATCAAGGAGGGTTGCCAGCCAGTATTAGTCCTTCTCCTTGATACCACGAATACGAGGATCCTTACGCAGGCTTTGCAGGATCAGGGAGGCCATGCAGCGTAGGTTTGCTGAGGCATTCGGTCCGGAGTCCTCTTGGTCACTAAGGATGACATGGTCCGCAGCCACCTCCTTCCAGCCACGTACAAGTCCATGTGTTTCTTGGGACAGATCCCTTAAAGACTGCTGCTGATGCTGAGTGCCAGGCTCCACCTCCATAATGACACAATCTTCCTCCTCCTCTTCCTGTGTGATCGGCGGGCATGCAGGAACACTGTCTGGGTAAAGGGGGCCTTGAGAGCTAAGGAAGTCCTCCTCTTCCTGTCTCTGTTCTGCCTCAAGTGCCCTGTCCATTATTCCATGCAGCGTGTGCTCCAACAGGTGGACAAGGGGGACAGTGTCACTGATGCATGCACTGTCACTGCTCACCATCCTCGTGGCCTCCTCAAATGGTGACAGGACAGTGCATGCATCCCTGATCATGGCCCACTGGCGTGGGGAAAAAAAACAAGCTCCCCTGACCCTGTCCTGGTGCCATAGTCGCACAGGTACTCATTGATGGCCCTCTACTGCATGTGCAGTCGCTGCAGCATGGCCAACGTTGAGTTCCACCTGGTGGGCATGTCACAGATTAGGCGTTCTTGGGCAGGTTAAACTCCTTTTGGAGGTCTGCCAGCCGAGCACTGGCATTATATGACCGGCGGAAATGCACACAGACTTTCCTGGCCTGCCTCAGGACATCCTGTAAGCCCGGGTACCTGCCCAAGAACCGCTGCACCACCAAGTTAAGGACGTGATCCAAACAGGGCACATAGGTCATTTCTCCCTGTCGGAGGGCAGAGAGGAGGTTGGTGCCATTGTCACAAACCACCATTCCTGCCTTAAGTTGGCGTGGCGTTAACCACCTCTGAGCCTGCCCCTGCAGAGCTGACAGAACCTCTGCCCCAGTGTGGCTCCTGTCCCCCAAGCATACCAGCTCAAGCACCGCATGGCATCTTTTGGTCTGCATACTTGCGTAGCCCCTTGAACGGCTACGAAGCACCGCTGGTTCCGAGGACAAAGCACAGGAAGAGGCCACAGAGGAAGAAGAAGAGGAGGGGGTGGAGGAGAGAGGCGTGTCACAATCATTAGTAGTGGCATTTTGGAGGCGTGGTGGTGGAACAACCTCCAACACTACTGCACCTTGTCCTGCATCCTTCCTAGCTGCCAGCAGAGTCACCCAATGTGCGATGAAACTTAGGTAACGTCCCTGTTCATGCCTGCTGGACCACGAGTCAGCGGTAATATGCACCTTACCGCTGACCGCCCTGTCCAGCGAGGCATGGACATTGCCTTCCACATGCCGGTAGAGAGCCGGAATCACCTTCCATGAGAAAAAGTGGCGTTTGGGTACCTGCCACTGAGGAACCGCACATTCCACAAACTCATGGAAGGGGGCAGAGTCTGCCAACTGGAAAGGCAGCAGTTGAAGTGCTAGCAATTTTGCCAAGCTAGCATTCAACCGCTGGGCATGTGGATGGCTGGGAGCGAACTTCTTTTGGCAGTGCAGCAGCTGGGGCAGGGAAATTTGCCTGGTACAATCTGACGTCGGTGTACCGAAAGCAGATTGCCCACAAGTACTTAGCTGTGACACACCTAATTCTAAACCTTCATTCCTATCAGTGCAGGTCTCAGAGAAGACTGAAGGTATAGTGGGGTTGGAGATCTCAGCTGATGAGGAGCAAGGAGAGGTCCTCTTTGTTCTTTGGTGTTGGTCTTTTAGATACGCTTGCCAACGAACTGCATAGCAGGTCAACATATGTCTGGTCAAGCATGTGGTGCCCGGGGGGGCGTGGCCAGCACCTGGGATGTGAGGACGTGCTCAGCCTGAGCTCTGTCCACACCGCACATATCCTGCCAAAATCCTGTCATCCAGGCCGACATCCGAGGGTCCCATATACCCCCACAGTACCCGGAGAGCACTGAGACCATCGGGGGATGGTCAAATACGGTCCACCGATGGAGGAGGCCCCAGGAATCGGGCCGTCGATACCGCCATGCAGGCCGCACCAAAATGGCGCCGATCAGCATGAGGGAGACACACAGCGGCAGGCAGCCTCCACATCCACACCCTGGAAGAAGCTCAAGGGGAAGGGTGAGTCACAAAGACCCCCCCCTACCTTAAGCCCAGAAGACCCTCTCTTACTCTCCCCTGCGGAGGGACATGATCCTCAATCCCCCACAGCAGACAGGGATGATGCAGGCCCTGCAGAGCCATCACTAGCCCAGATTATGGCAGCCATCCAGCACAGCCATGCATCTCTCACTACACAAATGGACACCATCAAAACAGAATTATCCTTTTTGAAACAGGATGTCCACAATATTCGCCATAGAGTGTCTAATGCTGAGCAATGTATTAGTGATATGGAGGATGAGACACGTCCCTTACAGGGCTCTGTGAGGGAACTGCGGCAGGCCCATGAGTATACTACAGATAAGCTCACGGATATGGAAGACCGCCTAAGAAGGAACAATTTGCGTTTTTTGGGGTTCCCAGAGGGTGCTGAGGGCAAAACACCAGAAACATTCATGGAAAGATGGCTGCTGAATGAGTTCGGGGCAAACACCTTTTCACCAATGTTCGCCATAGAAAGGGCACACAGAATCCCCATGCGCCCTTTACCACCTGGGTCCCCACCACGTGCCATGATTATAAAGTTGCTACACTTCCGTGACAGAGAGGCTATTCTCAGAGTAGCTAGAGAGAGGGGCAAAGTTTCCTTTAATTGCAATAACATCACCATTTTCCCAGATTTCTCCGTAGCTACGCAGAAGCAGAGAGCCACTTTTCTGGCAATTAAACGCAGGTTACGTGAGCTTCCCCTTCCATATGGCATGTTATATCCTGCACGTTTGCGCATCATCTACCAGGGCAAGGCCTATTTCTTTACGGATCCCAGAGAGGCATCACAATGGGTGGACACCTTAGCACATCCGAATCGCAGGAACCAGGATAGGAGATCTCCTCCCCGATAGAGCCGCACTCTACATGAAGCCCACCTGGCGGCCTTCACTACACCCCATTGCAGTTGTTATGGGACTTTCTTTCCTGCATCCCCAGAAGCAGAAAATACATCTCCAACTACACACAGTCCAGACGGGATTATAAATCCTGCACCTCTCTGAAGAAGAAGACATCTCCCACGCTACCCTCGGATACCACTCGGCAACCTATCATCCTCACTGACTTTTATTTTTCCTTTTTCTATTATTCTTATTATTATTCTTTATCACCATGATTTTACAGGCCAAGAGACACCACACATTCTTTATTTTGTGCGGACAAATGCGGATGGAGACCCAGAGCTGTGGACCTTTCCACATCTCCTGAGATTAGTTGGCTAGGGGTCTGAGCCATGGCCCTCCTGCCAAATAGGTTTGGTTATGGGAACAAAGCTCTCATATGCTGGGGGATGAGAGCCGGGAGGGTTAGGGAGGGGGGAAAATTTGTTGGGGAATACTTTGAGGGGTCTTGCTACAACGTCATGGTTATCTACAAAAGACGCTGGTGTTCAATGGTATATGCATACTTTAAAAATGATTTTTTGGTTCTACAGTTTCTGCAATCTAGGAGTGAGATTCATAGATTGATGAGTAACATATCAAAGATACTTATGTTTGGGTCTATTTCTCAGGGCTCGCTGGACCTCGTCCGGGGCTGGGCTCTGGCGGGCAATGGGAAATGGACACGAATAGTTATAAATTGTTTATATGCATGTCTAAGCTCCGTATAGTTTCATGGAATGTTAGGGGGCTTAACTCCAAGGTCAAAAGGTCACTGATGTTTGATTATTTGGCAAGACATAGTCCACACGTGATCCTCCTCCAGGAAACCCACCTACAGGGATCAAGAGTAATGGCTTTAAAGAGAGCTAAAATTGCCTATGCAATACATTCTACTTACTCCATGTATGCAAGAGGCACGTCTATCCTTATAGCAAAATCGGCCCCTATCACCATAAAACATATTAAAACTGACCCTAATGGATGTTTTGTTATTGTGGTAATTGAATTATGGGGTAAGCCCTATACGGTCACAAGCCTCTATGTCCCACCACCCTTCACTAAATTGTTCTTTGAACGGGTAATGAGCTCCCTCCTAGCAATAGCAGAAGGCCCTCTCTTGATAGCAGGGGACTTCAACACGGTACTCGACAATTCCATAGACAGGTTCAAGTGTTCTACATTGCCCCCCACACCCCTGTGCTCTTTTTTGGCCCAATTTGATCTGGTGGAGACCTGGAGGTGGAAGCACGCAGACGGGAGGGAGTACTCATGTCAGTTTGAAACGCATGGTACTCTGTCCCGAATAGACCTATGTTTGGTTTCATCTGAGCTATTGAATAAGGTGACTGAGGCCAGATATCTCCCAAGGGCGGTGTCTGATCATTCCCCTTTAATGGTGGATCTTGCCCTGGGCCCCCCCACCTCATACCGCATGTGGCGACTGAGCCCACTGTGGCTAGCAGATCAGATGGTGGTGGATCAGGGCAAAGTGGAAATGAAAGCATATTGGTTACGTAACCGTCAGAGTGTCTCTGTCCCATTGACCTGGGATGCCTTTAAGGCCACCACGCGTGGCATTTTTGCTGCGGCGATTGGGCAGGCCCGTAAGGCATCCCAGTCCAAATTAAAGGACGCGGAGAAGGATCTTAGGGCAGCCGAGGCTGCTTACTCCACCACCCCTTCCCCAGCAACACACAATACCTGGAAACATAGATCCAGAGACCTGGATCTAGTCCTTTTAGAGCGCACTCAGAAGAAATTGCTGTATCAAAGCCAGCGAATCTTTGAGTTTGGAGACAAAAATAGCCGATTATTAGCGTATTTATCTAGGCCTGATTATCAACCGTGCAGTATCCCAAGAATTAAGAATACAATAGGTACAGTGGTGGAACAGAGTGGGGAAATAGTCAATGCTTTTGTGAAATTTTACTCCTCATTATATGCTACCAAAGCTCACTATACTATTGTAGAACTAGACGACTACTTGGCCGGCATCACGCTACCAAGGCTCCAAGAAGAACAGGCCTCACTCCTTGATGACCCTCTAACGGAGGAGGAGATTGGAGAAGCCATACAGTCCTTTGCCAGAAACAAAATACCGGGACTGGATGGCTTCCCCATAGAATGGTATATACAGTTCAAGGAACTTTTGATACCCCATTTACTGAGAGTTTATAATTTTGCTATAAAAACGGGACAGTTACCACCCTCTATGTCAGAAGCATTGATTGTCCTCATCCCCAAGCCTCATAAAGACCACCTACTGTGTGAGTCATATAGACCAATATCATTAATTAACTCAGATGTCAAGATTCTAGCCAAGGTGCTCGCCCGGAGATTGAACTCAGTTATCACCACCATTATTGGGGCGGATCAGACTGGATTCATTCCAGGACGATCAACATCCATAAATTTACGGAGACTGTTCACAAACTTGCAGGCCACCCATGATGTTGTAGGGAATAGAGCGGTGCTGACCTTAGATGCGCACAAGGCATTTGACTCGGTCGAATGGCCTTATCTGCTGGAAGTCCTGGCGAAATTTGGGTTTGGAAATACCTTTATCAAGTGGGTTCAACTTTTATATTCACAGCCTACTGCTAGGCTGCGGATAAATACATCAGTAACTGATCCATTCCTGATTAAAAGGGGTACTAGGCAGGGTTGCCCCCTGTCGCCGTTGCTATTTGCAATTGCGATAGAACCTCTGGCGGCACTGATAAGATCCAGTTGGGAAATAAAGGGACTGACGATTGGGGGCCTAGAAGAGAAAGTATCTCTATACGCTGACGACATGTTAATATACCTGGCGGATCCCCAATCGTCTCTCCCAACCCTGCTGGAAATTATTCGACAGTTCGGCCTCTTCTCAGGGTTTCAAGTCAATTGGGACAAATCCCTCATGTTTAAAAAAGATCAGGAAGCGGTGTTTACACCCCCTTCCTCTTGCCCGTTACAAATAGTTGACTCTTTCAGATACCTGGGGGTCATGATCCAACATCATCTGTCCTCCTATAGCAAATATAATCTAGACCCACTTATTAACAGAATGAAGACCACACTGAAGACATGGACCAATCTTCCCTTAACGATATTAGGTAGGATAAATATCTTTAAAATGATATTCCTCCCACATTTCCTATACCTCCTATGCAATTCCCCAGTATATATCACTAAAACTAAATTTAAGGAGATTGATTCTATCCTTATCGCCTTCATTTGGAAGGGGGGAGCAGTGAGAATTGCAAAAAATACTCTTCAACTGCCGGTGTTGGAGGGAGGATTGGCACTACCATGTCTCCAGACATACTATATAGCCGCACAACTGGTTCATGCCCATTGGTGGTTCTTCCCTGAAGCCAACAATGCGGCTACGTCCCTAGAAGCAGCCATACTCACTTCGTACGAATCCTTACAATATCTGGTCCACCGTCTATCTCTTAGAGGGAGGGAAAGCACTAAAATCCTTGAAATGACTCTACGAATTCTCAAATTAACTAAAATGCTGCCAGATACTGAGCACCGTACCTACTCTCCAAATACTCCATTATGGGGGAACCCAAATCTACAGGAAGTCGCCCGTAGGACAGATGGGGAATACTGGTCGAAAAAAGGGGTAAAAACCATAATGCATTTATTCTCAAATAATATGTTTAGGTCATTTGAGGAATTTCGCCAGGACTACCAGCTGCCACGCACAGCCTATTTTCATTACTTGCAAATACGCCACACAGCAACCACCCAGTTTGGGTTGCGTAATATAACTGTCCGATTATCTCCGCTAGAGCAATTACTAATAGATCCTTCCCATGACAAACTGATCTCCACATACTATAAAACTCTACTGCACACCACAACACACAGACTCAGTAACACGCTCACTAAGTGGAAAGCTGATATCCCTGAGCTGACGGAGGACATACTTCCCCTCCAGGTCCCCTCTGTCATCTCCTCCAGGGATAGGGTCATACAAACCAAACTATTATACAGAGCATACTTTACACCATCCTTATTATTTAAACTTAGAAAACTACCATCGGCAATGTGCTCCAGATGCAGCATTGTGGAGGCCACCTTCTTCCACTTGATGTGGGAATGCACCGAGATCAGGTGGTTCTGGTCAGGGGTTACTGCTTTTGTCAGTTCCCTGACCCAATTGCCTAATATCTGCAACCCCCTGAGATGTCTACTAGGATATGTGGACGATGAGAGTATACCTAAAAACAAGCAAACTTTCCTGAGAATTGTATTATTTTATGCCAAAAAATCTATTACTATTCATTGGAAATCACAATCCCCACCTACGATAGCATTCTGGCTGAACATGGTTAATCAGGCTATACCATTATACAAATTAACATACGAAGCCAGAGGATGCCCAAAAAAATTTCACAAAATATGGGGTCTGTGGACTAGCTCTGAAAACACTATTACACCTACCATATAAAGCTAATAAAGAAACTCCAGTCAATGATACCAAGTTTGATGAAAACTGAATAGACATATGCAGCTGTACAATATGAAAACATGTATGCCAAATATATACCATTGTCTTACACTCTGTATTGCAATGAGCAATGTTTGCTCGAAATGTGTGTATTTATGTTTGTATGTTTGTTTTGTACCACAAAACCAAATAAAATTTACCTTTAAAAAAAAAAAGCATGTGATGCCCAAGCGGGAGATGTTTTGGCCACGTGAGATATGCTTGAAACAATAGCAGTGGTGCGATCTGATGCACTCATCTCAAAAAAGGCCCACACCAAAGAACTTTTAGAATAACGAGCAGAGACAGCAGCGCCCTGCACATGCGGAGCTTTGGGGTGTGATGCAGTCAGTGTGCTGCCCTTAGGCTGGCCCCTGGAGAGCATCCGGCCTCGTTGGTGATGTGCCTCCTCCTCCTCCTCCTCTCTCCTATCAGGCACCCACGTTGAGTCAGTGACCTCACCATCCCCTCCCTCCTCATCACTGGAGCAAACCTGGCAGTATGCTGCAGCAGGGGGAGCATGACTGCCAGATTGCTGTCCTTCTTGGGCACCCCCTCTGTCCGTGCTCACGTTACTGCCTTTATCTAGCTCAGTATCATCATCAGAGCCTTCTAAACGCTGGGCATCCTCCTGGAGCATGTACCCAACACTGTGGTCAAACAGTTCGAGGGA
This sequence comes from Aquarana catesbeiana, assembly GCF_042186555.1. Lineage (NCBI taxonomy): Eukaryota > Metazoa > Chordata > Amphibia > Anura > Ranidae > Aquarana > Aquarana catesbeiana. Next base: position 405,968,166 of record NC_133328.1, on the reverse strand, counting down.
CTCCTCAGGAGGACATGGTGGGACTAGGGAAGGAGTCACTGATGCCATTGAGCCGAGGGAAGAGGCCGCGTTGGCAGCTGCTTTGCCAGACAAAGTACCCTGAGCATGGGTGAGAGAGGATGAGGAGGATGAGGACGGCTTGGTCATCCACTCGACCAAGTCTCCCACATGTTGCGGCTCAACACGGCCAGCTGCCGAAAAAAAGGCCAAGCGTGTCCCATGACCACGTGCTGATGAGGATGCACCGTCTCCACGACCAGCACTGTTGCCTCTAGACACAGAGCCTGCTTGCCCTCTTTTATTGGCTTGTGACTGTCTGCCTCTCCTTGTTGGCCTTCCAGACATACTAATGGCGTGTAGCTGCACTAAGCTGGGATATATATATATATATATATATATATATATATATATATATATATATATATATATATATATATATATATATATTTATATATTATATATATATATTTATATATATATATATATATATATATATATATATATAATATATATATATATATATATATATATATATATATATATATATATATATATATAAAATATATATATATATATATATATAGATACTGCAGCTAGCAAAATCAACTGCCAGCCTGTAGTATGAGAACACCACCAACCTTCTACAGGTAGCTTTAGCTGAACACTGTGCAGAGCTTGCAAAAAACTAACTTGTAGCTTATTTAGCTGCCTGCTGTAGTGATAGGATCAGGAAAACACCACCAACCTTCTACAGGTAGCTTTAGCTGAACACTGTGCAGAGCTCGCAAAAAACTAACTTGTAGCTTATTTAGCTGCCTGCGGTAGTGATAGGATCAGGAAAACACCACCAACCTTCTACAGGTAGCTTTAGCTGAACACTGTGCAGAGCTCGCACTACACTAACTTGTAGTTTTAGCTGAACACTGTGCAGAGCTCGCAAAAAACTAACTTGTAGCTTATTTAGCTGCCTGCAGTAGTGATAGGATCAGGAAAACACCACCAACCTTCTACAGGTAGCTTTAGGTGAATCCACAAAGAATTAATGTAGTTCACCAAAACAGCAGGCCCAAATTCTGAAACTTAGATTTATAGATAAGGGATACCCTGAGGAAGAAATTAATAACATCATTATTCAAGTTGGTAACATGGACAGGGAAATCATGCTTAATGATGCCAGGAGGGCTAATTATGTCCCTGATAACCAATTTGCTTGCTCCCTAGTAACAGGATATTCCAACCAGCATTTTTTGGTTAAACGAATATTCAATAGACATTGGGGTCTGTTGAAAAACGTCAGAGTACTTGGTCCTACC